>NC_057803.1:69060036-69237001 GCF_018294505.1 Triticum aestivum | reverse complement strand
ATGTAAAACATCAAAACAAAGGCTTGTATCCTGGTGGTACTCACAAGTGTAGGTCGTAGCCTTCGGTATCGGTGAGACCGCCTGGTGGTGTATGTTGCGCCTTACCAAATTGCGCGGCAACGCGATGTGGCAAGTGGTACTCGATGGCGTAGACACAAATCATGGGCACGATGCACCGCCAGAGAAGCCGGTCCTGCTTGCACATCACGTTCATCTCGAACCCCCACTCTCGTTCATCATATGGCCGCCAATTAACCTAATACAAAAAATGGTAAGCTCAAGTGAAGTGAAAGTGTTGTTGAAACTATTCAAAATATAGTTCTTATACATGGAAAACCGTCAGTGTTGGGAAACGTAGTAATTTCAAAAATATTCCTACGCACACGCAAGATCATGGTGATGCATAGCAACGGGAGGGGAGAGTGTTGTCTACGTACCCTCGTAGACCGAAAGCGGAAGCGTTAGCACAACGCTGTTGATGTAGTCGTACGTCTTCACGATCCGACTGATCAAGTACCGAACGCACGGCACCTCCGAGTTCAGCACACGTTCAGCCCGATGACGTCCCTTGAACTCCGATCCAGCTGAGTGTTGAGGGAGAGTTTCGTCAGTATGATGGCGTGGTAACGATGATGATGTTCTACCGATGCAGGGCTTCGCCTAAGCATCGCTACAGTATTATCGAGGTGGACTATGGTGGAGGGGGGCACCGCACACGGCTAAAAGATCAAACAATCAATTGTTGTGTCTCTAGGGTTCCCCCTGCCCCTGTATATAAAGGAGCAAGGGGGGGAGGTGCGGCCGGCTAGGAGGAGGTGCGCAAGGAGGAGTCCTACTCCTAACGGGAGTAGTACTCCCTCCCTTCATTGTTGGAATAGGAGAAGGGGGGAAAGGAAGTGGAGGAGAAGAAGGAAAAGGGGCGGCGCCGCCCCCCTCTCCTTGTCCTATTCGGACTAGGGGGAGGGGCGCGTGGCCCTTGCCCTGGCCGCCTCTCCTCTTCTCCACTAAGGCCCACTATGGCCCATTAACTCCCCGGGGGGTTCTGGTAACCCCTCGGTACTCCGGTAAAATCCCGATTTCACCCGGAACACTTCCGATATCCAAATATAGGCTTATAATATATCAATCTTCATGTCTCGACCATTTCGAGACTCCTCGTCATGTCTGTGATCACATCCGGGACTCCAAAAAACCTTCGGTACATCAAAACTCATAAACTCATAATATAACCATCATCGAAACTTTAAGCGTGGGGACCCTACGGGTTGGAGAACTATGTAGACATGACCGAGACACGTCTCCAGTCAATAACCAATAGCGGAACCTGGATGATCATATTGGCTCCCACATATTCTACGAAGATCTTTATCAGTCAAACCGCATAACAACATACGTTGTTCCCTTTTTCATCGGTATGTTACTTGCCCGAGATTCGATCGTCGGTATCTTAATACCTAGTTCAATCTCGTTACCGGCAAGTCTCTTTACTCGTTCCGTAATACATCATCCCGCAACTAACTCATTAGTTGCAATGCTTGCAAGGCTTAAGTGATGTGCATTTACCGAGTGGGCCCAGAGATACCTCTCCAACTATCGGAGTGACAAATCCTAATCTCGAAATACGCCAACCCAACAAGTACCTTCGGAGACACCTGTAGAGCACCTTTATAATCACCTAGTTACGTTGTGACGTTTGGTAGCACACAAAGTGTTCCTCCAGTAAACGGCAGTTGCACAATCTCATAGTCGTAGGAACATGTATAAGTCATGAAGAAAGCAATAGCAACATACTAAATGATCGAGTGCTAAGCTAACAGAATGGGTCAAGTCAATCACATCATTCTCCTAATGATGTGATCCCGTTAATCAAATGACAACTCCTGTCAATGGCTAGGAAACATAACCATCTTTGATCAACGAGCTAGTCAAGTAGAGGCATACTAGTGACACTCTGTTTTTCTATGCATTCACACAAGTATTATGTTTCCGGTTAATACAATTCTAGCATGAATAATAAACATTTATCATGATATAAGGAAATAAATAATAACTTTATTATTGCCTCTAGGTCATATTTCCTTCAGTATCCTAGTTGCACTATTGTCAATAATATAGATTACACAGTAGTGATTCTAACACCCATGGAGCCTTGGTGCCGATCATGTTTTGCTCGTAGAAGAGGCTTAATCAACGGGTCTGCAACATTCAGATCCGTATGTATCTTGCAAATTTCTATGTCTCCCACCTGGACTAGATCCCGGATGGGATTGAAGCGTCTCTTGATGTGCTTGGTTCTCTTGTGAAATCTGGATTCCTTCGCCAAGGCAATTGCACCAGTATTGTCACAAAAGATTTTCATTGGACCCCATGCACTAGGTATGACACCTAGATCGGATATGAACTCCTTCATCCAGACTCCTTCATTCGCTGCTTACGAAGTAGCTATGTACTCCGCTTCACAGGTAGATCCCGCCACGACGCTTTGTTTAGAACTGCACCAACTGATAGCTCCACCGTTCAATGTAAACACGTATCCGGTTTGCGATTTAGAATCGTCCGGATCAGTGTCAAAGCTTGCATCGATGTAACCATTTACGACTAGCTCTTTGTCACCTCCATAAACGAGAAACATATCCTTAGTCCTTTTCAGGTATTTCAGGATGTTCTTGACCCCTGTCCAGCGATCCACTCCTGGATTACTTTGGTACCTCCCTGCTAAACTTATAGCAAGGCACACATCAGGTCTGGTACACAACATTGCCTACATGATAGAGCCTATGGCTGAAGCACAGGGAACATCTTTCATCTTCTCTCTATCTTCTGCAGCGGTCGGGCATTGAGTCTTACTCAACTTCACACCTTGTAACACAGTCAAGAACCCTTTCTTTGCTTGATCCATTTTGAACTTCTTCAAAACTTTGTCAAGGTATGTGCTTTGTGAAAGTCCAATTAAGCGTCTTGATCTATCTCTATAGATCTTAATGCCCAATATATAAGCAGCTTCACCGAGGTCTTTCATTGAAAAACTCTCAAGTATCCCTTTATGCTATCCAGAAATTCTATATCATTTCCTATCAGCAATATGTCATCCACATATAATATCAGAAATGCTACAGAGCTCCCACTCACTTTCTTGTAAATAGAGGCTTCTCCAAAAGTCTGTATAAAAACAAATGCTTTGATCACACTATCAAAGCGTTTATTCCAACTCCGAGAGGCTTGCACCAGTCCATAAATGGATCGCTGGAGCTTGCACACTTTGTTAGTTCCCTTTGGATCGATAAAACCTTCAGGTTGCATCATATACAACTCTTCTTCCAGAAATCCATTAAGGAATGCAGTCTTTACATCCATTTGCCAAATTTCATAATCATAAAACGCGGCAATTGCTAACATGATTCGGACAGACTTAAGCATCGCTACGGGTGAGAAGGTCTCATCGTAGTCAATCCCTTGAACTTGTCGAAAGCCTTTCGCAACAAGTCGAGCTTTATAGACAATAACATTACCATCAGCGTCAGTCTTCTTTTTGAAGATCCATTTATTCTCAATGGCTTGCTGATCATCGGGCAAGTCAACCAAAGTCCACACTTTGTTCTCATACATGGATCCCATCTCAGATTTCATGGCTTCAAGCCATTTTGCGGAATCTGGGCTCATCATTGCTTCCTCATAGTTCGTAGGTTCGTCATGGTCTAGTAACATAACTTCCAAAACAGGATTACCGTACCACTCTGGTGCGGATCTTATTCTGTTTGACCTACGAGGTTCAGTAACAACTTGATCTGAAGTTTCATGATCATCATCATTAACTTCCTCACTGATTGGCGTAGACGTCACATGAACCGGTTTCTGTGATGAACTACTTTCCAATAAGGGAGCACGTATTGTTACCTCATCAAGTTCTACTTTCCTCCCACTCACTTCTTTGGAGAGAAACTCCTTCTCTAGAAAGACTCCAAATTTAGCAACAAAAGTCTTGCCTTAGGATCTGTGATAGGAGGTGTACCCAACAGTCTCTTTTGGGTATCCTATGAAGACACATTTCTCCGATTTGGGTTTGAGCTTATCAGGTTGAAACTTTTTCACATAAGCATCGCAGCCCCAAACTTTAAGAAACGACGACTTTGGTTTCTTACCAAACCACAGTTCATAAGGTGTCGTCTCGACAGATTTTGATGGTGCCCTATTTAATGTGAATGCAGCCGTCTCTAAAGCATAACCCCAAAACGATAGCGGTAAATCAGTAAGAGACATCATAGATCACACCATATCTAGTAAAGTACGATTACGACGTTCGGACACACAATTACGCTGTGGTGTTCTGGGTGGCGTGAGTTGCGAAACTATTCCGCATTGTTTCAAATGTAGACCAAACTCGTAACTCAAATATTCTCCTCCATGATCAGATCATAGAAATTTTATTTTCTTGTTACGATGATTTTCAACTTCACTCTGGAATTCTTTGAACTTTTCAAATGTTTCAGACTTATGTTTCATTAAGTAGATATACCCATATCTGCTTAAATCATCTGTGAAGGTGAGAAAATAACGATACCCGCCGCGAGCCTCAACATTCATCAGACCACATACATTTGTATGTATGATTTCCAACAAATCTGTTGCTCTCTCCATAGTTCCGGAGAACGGCGTTTTAGTCATCTTGCCCATGAGGCACGGTTCGCAAGTACCAAGTGATTCATAATCAAGTGGTTCCAAAAGTCCATCAGTATGGAGTTTCTTCATGCTCTTTTTACCGATATGACTTAAACGGCAATGCCACAAATAAGTTGCACTACCATTATCAACTCTGCATCTTTTGGCTTCAATATTATGAATATGTGTATCACTACTATCGAGATTCAACAAAAATAGACCACTCTTTAAGGGTGCATGACCATAAAAGATATTACTCATATAAATAGAACAACAATTATTCTCACATTTAAATGAATAACCGTCTCGCATCAAACAAGATCCAGATATAATGTTCATGCTCAACGCTGGCACCAAATAACAATTATTTAGGTCTAAAACTAATCCCGAAGGTAGATGTAGAGGTAGCGCGCCGACCGCGATCACATCGACTTTGGAACCATTTCCCACGCGTATCGTCACCTCGTCCTTAGCCAATCTTCGCTTAATCCGTAGCTCCTGTTTCGAGTTGCAAATGTTAGCAACAGAACCAGTATCAAATACCCAGGTGCTACTACGAGCATTAGTAAGGTACACATCAATAACATGTATATCACATATACCTTTGTTCACCTTGCCATCCTTCTTATCCGCCAAATACTTGGGGCAGTTCCGCTTCCAGTGACCAGTCTGCTTGCAGTAGAAGCACTCAATCTCATGCTTAGGTCCAGACTTGGGTTTCTTCTCCTGAGCAGCAACTTGTTTCCCGTTTTTCTTGAAGTTCCCCTTCTTCTTCCCTTTGCCCTTTTTCTTGAAACTGGCGGTCTGATGCTCCTTCTTGATTTCTACCTCCGCAGCCTTTAGCATTGCGAAGAGCTCGGGAATCGTCTTATCCATCCCTTGCATGTTATAGTTCATCATGAAGCTCTTGTAGCTTGGTGGCAGTGATTGAAGAATTCCGTCAATGACGCTATCATCCGGAAGATTAACTCCCAGTTGAATCAAGTGATTGTTATACCCAGACATTTTGAGTATATGCTCACTGACAGAACTATTCTCCTCCATCTTGCAGCTGTAGAACTTATGGGAGACTTCATATCTCTCAATCCGGGCATTTGCTTGAAATATTAACTTTAACTCTTGGAACATCTCATATGCTCCATGACGTTCAAAACGTCGTTGAAGTCCTGGTTATAAGCCGTAAAGCATGGCACACCGAACTATCGAGTAGTCATCAGCTTTGCTCTGCCAGATGTTCATAACATCTGGTGTTGCTCCTGCAGCAGGTTTGGCACCTAGCGGTGCTTCCAGGACGTAATTCTTATGTGCAGCAATGAGGATAATCCTCAAGTTACGGACCCAGTCTGTGTAATTGCTACCATCATGTTTCAACTTTGCTTTCTCAAGGAACACATTAAAATTCAATGGAACAACAGCACGGGCCATCTATCTACAATCAACATAGACAAGCAAGATACTATCAGGTACTAAGTTCATGATAAATTTAAGTTCAATTAATCATATTAATTAAGAACTCCCACTTAGATAGACATCCCTCTAATCTTCTAAGTGATCACGTGATCCATATCAACCAAACCATGTCCGATCATCACATGAGATGGAGTAGTTTCAATGGTGAACATCACTATGTTGATCATATCTACTATATGATTCACGCTTGACCTTTCAGTCTCTGTGTTCCGAGGCCATATCTGTTATATGCTAGGCTCATCAAGTTTAACCTGAGTATTCCGCGTGTGCAACTGTTTTGCACCCGTTGTATTTGAACGTAGAGCCTATCACACCCGATCATCACGTGGTGTCTCAGCACGAAGAACTTTCACAATGGTGCATACTCAGGGAGAACACTTATACCTTGATAATTTAGTGAGGGATCATCTTATAATGCTACCGTCAATCAAAGCAAGATAAGATGCATAAAAGATAAACATCACATGCATCAATATAAGTGATATGATATGGCCATCATCATCTTGTGCTTGTGATCTCCATCTCCGAAGCACCGTAATGATCACCATCGTCACCGGCGCGACACCTTGATCTACATTGTAGCATCGTTGTCGTCTCGCCAATCTTATGCTTCTATGACTATCGCTACCGCTTAGTGATAAAGTAAAGCATTACAGGGTGATTGCATTGCATACAATAAAGCGACAGCCATATGGCTCCTGCCAGTTGCCGATAACTCGGTTACAAAACATGATCATCTCATAAAATAAAATTTAGCATCATGTCTGGACCATATCACATCACAACATGCCCTGCAAAAAACAAGTTAGATGTCCTCTACTTTGTTGTTGCAAGTTTTACGTGGCTGCTACTGGGCTTAGCAAGAACCGTTCTTACCTACGCATCAAAACCACAACGATAGTTTGTCAAGTTGGTGCTGTTTTAACCTTCGCAAGGACCGGGCGTAGCCACACTCGGTTCAACTAAAGTTGGAGAAACTGACACCCGCCAGCCACCTGTGTGCAAAGCACGTCGGTAGAACTAGTCTTGCGTAAGCATACGCGTAATGTCGGTCCGGGTCGCTTCATCCAACAATACCGCCGAACCAAAGTATGACATGCTGGTAAGCAGTATGACTTATATCGCCCACAACTCACTTGTGTTCTACTCGTGCACATAACATCAATGCATAAAACCTGGCTCGGATGCCACTGTTGGGGAACGTAGTAATTTCAAAAAAAATCCTACGCACACGCAAGATCATGGTGATGCATAGCAACGAGATGGGAGAGTGTTGTCTACGTACCCTCGTAGACCGAAAGCGGAAGCGTTAGCACAACGCGGTTGATGTAGTCGTACGTCTTCACGATCCGACCGATCAAGTACCGAATGCACGACACCTCCGAGTTCAGCACACGTTCAGCCCGATGATGTCCCTCGAACTCCGATCCAGCCGAGTGTTGAGGGAGATTTTCGTCAGCACAACGGCGTGGTGACGATGATGATGTTCTACCAATGCAGGGCTTCGCCTAAGCACCGCTACAGTATTATCGAGGTGGACTATGGTGGAGGGGGGCACCGCACACGGCTAAAAGATCAAACGATCAATTGTTGTGTCTCTAGGGTGCCCCCCTGCCCCTGTATATAAAGGAGCAAGGGGGGGAGGTGCGGCCGGCTAGGAGGAGGCGCGCAAGGAGGAGTCCTACTCCTAACGGGAGTAGGACTCCCTCCCTTCATTGTTGGAATAGGAGAAGGGGGGAAAGGAAGTGGAGGAGAAGAAGGAAAAGGGGGGGCGCCGCCCTCCTCTCCTTGTCCTATTCGGACTAGGGGGAGGGGCGCGCGGACCTTGCCCTGGCCGCCTCCCCTCTTCTCTACTAAGGCCCACTATGGCCCATTAACTCCCCGGGGGGTTCCGGTAACCCCTCGGTAATCCGGTAAAATCCCGATTTCACCCGGAACACTTGCGATATCCAAATATAGGCTTCCAATATATCAATCTTCATGTCTCGACCATTTCAAGACTCCTCGTCATGTCCGTGATCACATCTGGGACTCCAAACAACCTTCGGTACATCAAAACTCATAATATAACCGTCATCGAAACTTTAAGCGTGCGGACCCTACAGGTTCGAGAAATATGTAGACATGACCAAGACACGTCTCCAGTCAATAACCAATAGCGGAATCTGGATGCTCATATTGGCTCCCACATATTCTACGAAGATCTTTATCGGTCAAACCTCATAACAACATACGTTGTTCCCTTTGTCATCAGTATGCTACTTCCTTGAGATCCGATCGTAGGTATCTTAATACCTAGTTCAATCTCGTTACCGGCAAGTCTCTTTACTCGTTTCGTAATACATCATCCCGCAACTAACTCATTAGTTGCAATGCTTGCAAGGCTTAAGTGATGTGCATTTACCGAGTGGTCCCAGAGATACCTCTCTGACTATCGGAGTGACAAATCCTAATCTCGAAATACGCCAACCCAACAAGTACTTCGAAGACACCTGTAGAGCACCTTTATAATCACCCAGTTACATTGTGACATTTGGTAGCACACATAGTGTTCCTCCGGTAAACGGGAGTTGCATATCTCATAGTCGTAGGAACATGTATAAGTCATGAAGAAAGCAATAGCAACATACTAAATGATCGAGTGCTAAGCTAACAGAATGGGAAAAGTCAATCACATCATTCTCCTAATGATGTGATCCCGTTAATCAAATGACAATTCATGTCAATGGCTAGGAAACATAACCATCTTTGATCAACGAGCTAGTCAAGTAGAGGCATACTAGTCTCTAGGTGGATTCTTAAAATTGGGCAAAGGCTAGATTTTTATTTGGTCAAGTAGTCTAATCACCCCCCTTCTAGACCTACTTTAGATCCTACAAGTGGTATTAGAGCTTTGGTCTCAATTTGCCTTGATTTCCATAGCTTTGGTGATCATAGCCTTGGTTTCACAACCTAGGAGAGTATGGTGTATAGTGAGGGAAATTACCACCGTAGAGGTCCTTACTTTGATGGTACAAATTTTGCTAGTTGGAAGCATAAGATGAAAATGCATATTCTTGGACATAACCCTGCCGTTTGGGCTATTGTGTGTATTGGCTTGCAAGGTGAATTCTTCGATGGAAGGAAACCGAATCGTGAAGCTACCGTGGAAGAATTGAAGATGTTGCAATACAATGCTCAAGCTTGCGATATCCTCTTCAACGGATTATGCCCTGATGTGGCTTGAAGCTACATCGGTTTTTTTCCCAAAGAGGAAGGGATGATGCAACACAACGGCGGTAGGTATTTTCCTTAGATATGAAACCAAGGTTATCAAACTAGTAGGAGAACCAAGCAACACAACGTAAACAGCCCCTGCACACAGATAACAAATCCTCGCAACCCAACGTGTTAAAGGGGTTGTCAATCCCTTTCGGGTAATGGCGCCAGAAATGGCACATTGACAGGAGAGAGTTGTAAATATTGATAGATCGAACGCCAAATAAAATAAATTGCAGCAAGGTATTTTTGGTTTTTTTAGTTTAATAGATCCGAAAATAAAAGCAAATAAAAATAGATCGCAAAGAAAATAATATGAGAAAGAGACCCGGGGGCCATAGGTTTCACTAGTGGCTTCTCTCGAGAAAAATAGCAAAGCGGTGGGTGAACAAATTACTGTTGGGCAATTGATAGAACCTCAAACAATTATGACGATATCCAGGCAATGATCATTACATAGGCATCATGTCCAAGATTAGTAGACCGACTCCTGCCTGCATCTACTACTATTACTCCACACATCGACAGCTATCCAGCATGCATCTAGTGTATTAAGTTCATGGAAAAACAGAGTAATGCAATAAGAACAATGACATGATGTAGACGAGATCCGTTTATCTATGGCGGTAGGTATAGATCCCATCTTTTTATCCTTAGTAGCAACGATACATATGATGACCCACAAGTATGGGGGATCTATCATAGTCCTTTCGATAAGTAAGTGTGTCGAACCCAACGAGGAGCAGAAGGAAATGATTAGCAGTTTTTAGTAAGGTATTCTCTGCAAGCACTGAAATTATTGGTAATAGATAGTTTTGTGATAAGGTAATTTGTAACGGGTAACAAGTAATAAAAGTAAACAAGGTGCAGCAAGGTGGCCCAATCCTTTTTTAGCAAAGGACAAGCCTGGACAAACTCTTATATAAAGGAAAGCGCTCCCGAGGACACATGGGAATTATCGTCAAGCTAATTTTCATCATGCTCATATGATTCGCGTTTGTTACTTTGATAATTTGATATGTGGGTGGACCGGTGCTTGGGTACTGCCCTTCCTTGGACAAGCATCCCACTTATGATTAACCCATCTCAAAGCATCCGCAACTGCAAAATAAGTATTATGGTAAACCTAACCATAGCATGAAACATATGGATCCAAATCAGCCCCTTACAAAGCAACACATAAACTAGGGTTTAAACTTCTATCACTCTAGCAACCCATCATCTACTTATTACTTCCCAATGCCTTCCCCTAGGCCCAAATAATGGTGAAGTGTCATGTAGTCGATGTTCACATGACACCACTAGAGGAGAGACAACATACATCTCATCAAAATATCGAACAAATACCAAATTCACATGACTACTTATAGCAAGACTTCTCCCATGGTCTCAGGAACAAACGTAACTACTCACAAATCATATTCATGTTCATAATCAGAGGGGTATTAATATGCATAAAGGATCTGAACATATGATCTTCCACCAAATAAACCAATAAGCATCAACTACAAGGAGTAATCAACACTACTAGCAACCCACAGGTACCAATCTGAGGTTTTGAGACAAAGATTGGATACAAGAGATGAACTAGGGTTTGAGATGAGATGGTGCTGGTGAAGATGTTGATGGAGATTGACCCCCTCCCGATGAGAGGATCGATGGTGATGACGATGGTGATGATTTCCCCCTCCTGGAGGGATATTTCCCTGGCAGAACAGCTCCGCCGGATCCCTAGATTGGTTCCGCCAAGGTTCCGCCTCGAGACGGCGGCGCTTCGTCCCGAAAGCTTCCTTCTAATTTTTCCAGGGCGAAAGACTTCATATAGCAAAATATGGGCACGGGAGGCCTGCCAAGGGGCCCACGAGACAGGGGGCGCACCCTACCCCTCGTGGATGGTGGGTGGTCCCCTCTGGTGCTTTCTTCACCCAATAGTTTATATATATTCCAAAACTGACTTCCGTGGAGTTTCAGGACTTTTGGAGTTGTGCATAATAGGTCTATAATATTTTCTCCTTTTCCATCCCAGAATTCCAGCTGCCGACATTCGCCCTCTTCGTGCAAACCTTATAAAATAAGAGAGAAAAGGCATACGTATTGTGACATAATGTGTAATAGCAGTCCATAATGCAATAAACATCGATATAAAAGCATGATGCAAAATGGACTTATCAACTCCCCCAAGCTTAGACCTTGCTTGTCCTCTAGCGGAAGCCGATATCAAAAAATATGTCCACATGTTTAGAGATAGAGGTGTCGATAAAATAAAATACGGACATGAGGGCATCATGATCATTCTTAGAATAGCAATATATATATATATATATATTGTCATATGATTTCTTATGTAAAAGTAACAATCTATTCACAATGTAAAGTATGAATCAGAAACTTCATTGAAAACTAACAAACTATAATCTCAGTCATTGAAGCAATTGCCATTTGTCATAACATCGGAAAGAGTCAATATAAGAGCTTTTCAGCAAGTCCGCATACTCAACTATCATTTAGTCTTTCACAATTGCTAACACTCACGCAATACTTATGGGTATGAAGTTTTAATCGGACACAGAGAAAGATAGGGGCTTATAGTTTTGCCTCCCAACCTTTTACCTCAAGGGTAATATCAACAATAATAGTTTATGAAAACCCACATCCAATTAGCTATATATATCAGGATCTTTCCAACACACAATGCTTGCCAAAGGATAAAATGTAAAAAGGAAAGGTGAAGATCACCATGATTCTTGTATAAAGTATAGGACAAAAATAAAAGATAGGCCCTTCTTAGAGGGAAGCAGAGGTTGTCATATGTTTTTATGGTTGGATGCACAAAATCTTAATGCAAAAGAACGTCACTTTATATTGCCACTTGTGATATGGACCTTTATTATGCAGTTCGTCGCTTTTATTTCTTCAATATCACAAGATCGTATAAAGCTTATTTTCTCCACACTAATAAATCATACATATTTAGAGAGCATTTTTTATTGCTTGCAACAATAACAACTTACTTGAAGGATCTTACTCAATCCATAGGTAGATATGGTGGACTCTCGTGGCAAAACTGGGTTTAAGTATATTTGGAAGCACAAGTAGTATCTCTACTTGGTGCAAAGAATTTGTCTAGCATGAGGAGGAAAGACAAGCTCAACATGTTGGATGATCCATGACAATATAATTTATTTCGGATGTAAGAAAACATAACCCATTACGTTGTCTTCCTCATCCAACATAAACTTTTTGGCATATCATATTTTAATGAGTGCTCACAATCATAAAAGATGTCCAAGATAGTATATTTATATGTGAAAACCTCTCTTTCTTTATTACTTCCTATTAATTGCAATGATGACCAAAACTATGTTCGTCAACTCTCAACAACTTTTATTCATCATACTCTTTATATGTGAAGTCATTACTCTCCATAAGATAAATATGATCTCTCTATTTCTTTTTGTTCTTTCTCCCTTTTTTATTTTTTATTTCCTCAAGATCATAGCAAGATTACCAAGCCCTTGACTCAAAACTAATCTTTATTATATATAGCTCACGGACTCGATTACATAGATAAGGATCAACACTAAAACTCAAAGCTAGATCATACTAAACTTTATTCTACTAGTTCAAGATATAACCAAAAGGATCGAACTAAGAAAAACGGTAAAGATAGAAGTGTGATGGTGATACAATACTGGGGCAGCTCCCCCAAGCTTGGCAGTAGCCAAGGGGAGTGTCCATACCCCTGTATTTATGTCTCTTTCTTCGGAGGTGAAGGAGATGGTGATGATGATGAAAATTGTGCCTTCAGCTTTTTCATATTGTAATTTAGAAGAGCGATCTCCTCCTTCAAATCATCGACCTCCGATTCCAGCTTCAAGATCTTGTCACATAAATCTCCTTTGCTTTTCTGCCGAAAACAAGAAGGAATAGATCAGTTGTTAGATAGTTTATCCCTCTTAGGGAGACTAGACTTCTTGAACTTCACGTGCATATCCCCAGGCTGAGGTAGAGGAACATCCTCCTCCTTCGAACTTGGATCATTGATCCTCCTCAAATGAGCATCCTCATCATCATTCGTAGTTCGACCACAAGGAGATAGGTCTCCATTGGTCTTTGGGTCAGCAATGAGATGTGAGACATAGCTCTCTCCGTCGGAGTCTTGAGATGACATCTTGCTCTAAATCTGCTAGAAATAGCTCGAAACAAAAATAGGAGATATTTGCGTGGTACGGTGGTCAAAACCTTCGGGAGATTATATAATGAACTTTTACAGACCAAAAGAAGTATCGTGCAAAAAAACGGAGTCCGGAGGGCACACGAGGTGCCCATGAGGCAGGGGGCGCGCCCAGGGGGTAGGGTGCGTCCTCCACCCTCGTGTCCTTTCCGGACTACTTCTAATTTTCCTATTTTCTTAAATATTCCAAAACGGAGAAAAATTGCTATTAGAACTGTTTTGGAGTCGATTTACTTACCGTACCACACACCTCTTCCTTTTTGGAGGCTGAAACATTCTGGAAGGTGTTCCTTATATACTCCTCTGGGGTTACGGTTTCAATAACATTAGTTTCAACATTTATAGGATTACCTGAGATATAATGTTTGATTCTTTCACCATTTACCACCCTCAGATTTGTGGCTTCGAAGTTGTTGATTTTTATGGCACTGGAATGATAGACCTCCTCGATAACGTAAGGACCTTCCCATTTAGAGAGGAGTTTTCCTGCAAAAAATCTTAAATGAGAGTTGTATAACAATACATAATCACCTACATTAAACTCACATTTTTGTATCCTTTTGTCATGCCATCGCTTAACTTTTTCTTTAAACAGTTTGGCATTTTCATAGGCGTGGGTTCTCCACTCATCAAGTGAGCTAATGTCAAATAGTATCTTCTCACCGGCAAGTTTAAAATCATAATTGAGCTCTTTAATGGCCCAATATGCCTTATGTTATAGTTCGAGAGGTAAGTGACATCCTTTTCCATAAACCATCTTATACGGAGACATACCCATAGGATTTTTATATGCAGTTCTATAGGCCCATAATGCATCATCAAGTTTCTTGGACAAATTATTTCTAGATCTATTAATAGTCTTTTGCAAAATTAATTTAAGCTCTCTATTGCTCAGTTCTACTTGACCACTAGACTGTGGGTGATATGGAGATGCAATTCTATGATTTAACATCATACTTAGCAAGCATTTTACGAAAAGCACCATGAATAAAATGTGAACCACCATCAGTCATTAAGTATCTAGGGACTCCAAACCTCGGAAAAATAACTTCTTTAAGCATCTTAATAGAGGTGTTATGATCAGCACTACTAGTTGGAATAGCTTCTACCCACTTAGTAACATAATCAACATCAACTAAAATATGTGTATACCCATTAGAGGAAGGAAACGGTCCCATATAATCAAAGCCCCAAACATCAAATGATTCAATAACAAGAGAATAATTCATAGGCATTTCTTGACGTCTACTAATATTACCAATTCTTTGACATTCATCACAAGACAAGACAAACTTATGGACATCCTTGAAGAGAGTAGGCCAATAAAAACCGGATTGCAATACCTTATGTGTAGTTCTATCTCTAGCATGGTGTCCTCCATAAGCCTCGGAGTGACACTTGCGTAGGATATGTTCTTGTTCATGCTCAGGTACACAACATCTAATAACACCATCTACTCCTTCTTTATAAAGGTGTGGGTCATCCCAGAAGTAATGTCTTAAATCATAGAAAAACTTTTTCTTTTGCTGATAGGTGAAACTAGGTGGTATAAATTTAGCAACAATGTAATTAGCATAATCAGCATACCATGGAGCATTACGAGAAGCATTTATGACAGCTAATTGTTCATCAGGAAAGCTATCATCAATAGGTAGTGGGTCATCAAGAACATTCTCTAACCTAGACAAGTTGTGTGCAACGGGGTTCTCAACTCCCTTTCTATCAATAATATGCAGATCAAATTCTTGTAGTAGGAGAACCCATCTAATAAGTCTAGGTTTAGCATCTTTCTTTTCCATAAGATATTTAATAGCAGCATGATCAGTGTGAACAATTACTTTAGAATCAACAATATAATGTCTGAACTTATCACAAGCAAACACAACTGCTAAAAATTCTTTTTCAGTAGTAGCATAATTTTTCTGGGCGCTATCTAGAGTTTTACTAGCATATGGGATAACATTTAATTTCTTATCAACTCTTTGTCCTAGAACAACACCTACATCATAATCACTAGCATCACACATAATTTCAAAGGGTAAAGTCCAATCAGGTGGTTGAACAATGGGTGCAGAAATCAAGGCATTCTTAAGTATTTCAAATGCTTCTACACAATCATCATTGAAGACAAAAGAACAATCTTTTTGTAAAAGATTAGTTAGAGGCCTAGAAATTTTTGAGAAGTCTTTAATGAACCCCCTATAAAAACCGGCATGACCGAGGAAACTTATTATACCTTTAATGTCCTTAGGACACGGCATCTTTTCAATATCATCAACTTTAGCTTTATCAACTTCAATACCTCTTTCAGAATGAAGCTGTGGGAAGATGTTAACTAGAGTATCTTCCTGTCAAATATCCTTCCATAACAAAACAGTATTACCTTTAGCTGGTTTACAGATTGCCATCTCTTTGAAATCATCTAGAATAGCACAACAATCTCTCCACCAGAATGATCCTACTCTGGTTGGGTAAGTGGGAACAGTACCATCAGAGTAGTAAGTACCCCATATCATTTCAACCCATGGTATATCCTGTTTATTGAAAAATTTATATAGGAATTTAACTAATAAAGTTTTGTTTTGCTTTCTGAGATCAAGAACTCCTAATCCTCCTGATTTTTTTGCAAGGCATACAGTCTCCCAATTAACCAAGCATTTACCTTGTTTGTGAAGGAAATATGCCCTAGAGGCAATAATAAAGTTATTATTTATTTCCTTATATCATGATAAAAGTTTATTATTCATGCTAGAATTGTATTAACCGGAAACATAATACATGTGTGAATACATAGACAAACAGAGTGTCACCAGTATGCCTCTACTTGACTAGCTCGTTAATCAAAGATGGTTATGTTTCCTAACCATGGACAAAGAGTTGTTATTTGATTAACGGGATCACATCATTAGTTGAATGATCTGATTGACATGACCCATTCCATTAGCTTAGCACCCGATCGTTTAGTATGTTGCTATTGCTTTCTTCATGACTTATACATGTTCCTATGACTATGAGATTATGCAACTCCCGTTTGCCAGAGGAACACTTTGTGTGCTACCAAACGTCACAACGTAACTGGGTGATTATAAAGGAGCTCTACAGGTGTCTCCAAAGGTACATGTTGGGTTGGCGTATTTCGAGATTAGGATTTGTCACTCCGATTGTCGGAGAGGTATCTCTGGGCCCTCTCGGTAATGCACATCACTTAAGCCTTGCAAGCATTGCAACTAATGAGTTAGTTGCGGGATGATGTATTACAGAACGAGTAAAGAGACTTGCCGGTAACGAGATTGAACTAGGTATAGGATACCGACGATCGAATCTCGGGCAAGTAACATACCGATGACAAAGGGAACAACGTATGTTGTTATGCGGTCTGACCGATAAAAGATCTTCGTAGAATATGTAGGAACCAATATGGGCATCCAGGTCCCGCTATTGGTTATTGACCGGAGACGTGTCTCGGTCATGTCTACATTGTTCTCGAACCCGTAGGGTCCGCACGCTTAAGGTTTCGATGACAGTTATATTATGAGTTTATGCGTTTTGATGTACCGAAGGTTGTTCGGAGTCCCGGATGTGATCACGGACATGACGAGGAGTCTCGGAATGGTCGAGACATAAAGATTGATATATTGGAAGCCTATGTTTGGATATCGGAAGTGTTCCGGGTGAAATCAGGGTTTTACCGGATTACCGGGAGGTTACCGGAACCCCCCCCCCGGGAGGTATATGGGCCTTAGTGGGCCTTAGTGGAAGAGAGGAGAGGTGGCCAGATATGGGCCGCGCGCCCCTCCCCCCTTGGTCCGAATAGGACAAGGAGAGGGGGCTGGCCCCCTTCCTCCTCTCTCTCCTCTTCCCCCCCCCTTCGTGAATCCTATTCCAACTAGGAAAGGGGGGAGTCCTACTCCCGGAGGGAGTAGGACTCCTCCTGGCGCGCCTCCTCTTGGACGGCCGGCCCCCCCTTTGAACCTTTATATACGGAGGCAAGGGGCACTCCTAAGGACACAAGTTGATCCACGTGATCATATTCTTAGCCGTGTGCGGTGCCCCCTTCCACCATAGTCCTCGATAATATTGTAGCGGTGCTTAGGCGAAGCCCTGCGACAGTAGTACATCAAGATCGTCACCACGCCGTCGTGCTGACGGAACTCTTCCCCGACACTTTGCTGGATCGGAGTCCAGGGATCGTCATCGAGCTGAACGTGTGCTAGAACTCGGAGGTGTCGTAGTTTCGGTGCTTGATCGGTCGGGCCGTGAAGACGTACGACTACATCCACCAAGTTAACGCTTCCGTTGTCGATCTATAAGGGTACGTAGATCACACTCTCCCCTCTCGTTGCTATGCATCACCATGATCTTGCGTGTGCGTAGGATTTTTTTTGAAATTACTACGTTCCCCAACAGTGGCATCCGAGCCTAGGTTTTATATGTTGATGTTATATGCACGAGTAGAACACAAGTGAGTTGTGGGCGATATAAGTCATACTGCTTACCAGCATGTCATACTTTGGTTCGGCGGTATTGTTGGACGAAGCGGCCCGGACCGACATTACGCGTACGCTTACGCGAGACCGGTTCTCCCGACGTGCTTTGCACATAGGTGGCTTGCGGGTGACAGTTTCTCCAACTTTAGTTGAACCGAGTGTGGCTACGCCCGGTCCTTGTGAAGGTTAAAACAACACCAACTTGACAAACTATCGTTGTGGTTTTGATGCGTAGGTAAGATTGGTTCTTGCTTAAGCCCGTAGCAGCCACGTAAAACATGCAACAACAAAGTAGAGGACGTCTAACTTGTTTTTGCAGGGCATGTTGTGATGTGATATGGTCAAGACATGATGCTAAATTTTATTGTATGAGATGATCATGTTTTGTAACCGAGTTATCGGCAACTGGCAGGAGCCATATGGTTGTCGCTTTATTGTATGCAATGCAATCGCGCTGTAATGCTTTACTTTATCACTAAGCGGTAGCGATAGTCGTGGAAGCATAAGATTGGCGAGACGACAACGATGCTACGATGGAGATCAAGGTGTCGCGCCGGTGACGATGGTGATCATGACGGTGCTTCGGAGATGGAGATCACAAGCACAAGATGATGATGGCCATATCATATCACTTATATTGATTGCATGTGATGTTTATCTTTTATGCATCTTATCTTGCTTTGATTGACGGTAGCATTATAAGATGATCTCTCACTAATTATCAAGAAGTGTTCTCCCTGAGTATGCACCGTTGCGAAAGTTCTTCGTGCTGAGACACCACGTGATGATCGGGTGTGATAGGCTCTACGTTCAAATACAACGGGTGCAAAACAGTTGCACACGCGGAATACTCAGGTTATACTTGACGAGCCAAGCATATACAGATATGGCCTCGGAACACGGAGACCGAAAGGTCGAGCGTGAATCATATAGTAGATATGATCAACATAGTGATGTTCACCAATGAAACTACTCCATCTCACGTGATGATCGGACATGGTTTAGTTGATTTGGATCACGTAATCACTTAGAGGATTAGAGGGATGTCTATCTAAGTGGGAGTTCTTTAAGTAATATGATTAATTGAACCTAAATTTATCATGAACTTAGTACCTGATAGTATCTTGCTTGTTTATGTATGATTGTAGATAAATGGCCCGTGCTGTTGTTCCGTTGAATTTTAATGCGTTCCTTGAGAAAGCAAAGTTGAAAGATGATGGTAGCAATTACACGGACTGGGTCCGTAACTTGAGGATTATCCTCATTGCTGCACAGAAGAATTACGTCCTGGAAGCACCGCTGGGTGCCAGGCCTGCTGCTGGAGCAACACCAGATGTTGTGAACGTCTGGCAGAGCAAAGCTGATGACTACTCGATAGTTCAGTGTGCCATGCTTTACGGCTTAGAACCGGGACTTCAACGACGTTTTGAACGTCATGGAGCATATGAGATGTTCCAGGAGTTGAAGTTAATATTTCAAGCAAATGCCCGGATTGAGAGATATGAAGTCTCCAATAAGTTCTATAGCTGCAAGATGGAGGAGAACAGTTCTGTCAGTGAGCATATACTCAAAATGTCTGGGTATAATAATCACTTGATTCAAATGGGAGTTAATCTTCCAGATGATTGCGTCATTGACAGAATTCTCCAATCACTGCCACCAAGCTACAAGAGCTTCGTGATGAACTATAATATGCAAGGGATGAATAAGACTATTCCCGAGCTCTTCGCAATGCTGAAAGCTGCGGAGGTAGAAATCAAAAAGGAGCATCAAGTGTTGATGGTCAACAAGACCACTAGTTTCAAGAAAAAGGGCAAAGGGAAGAAGAAGGGGAACTTCAAGAAGAACAGCAAGCAAGTTGCTGCTCAAGAGAAGAAACCCAAGTCTGGACCTAAGCCTGAAACTGAGTGCTTCTACTGCAAGCAGACTGGTCACTGGAAGCGGAACTGCCCCAAGTATTTGGCGGATAAGAAGGATGGCAAGGTGAACAAAGGTATATGTGATATACATGTTATTGATGTGTACCTTACTAATGCTCGCAGTAGCACCTGGGTATTTGATACTGGTTCTGTTGCTAATATTTGCAACTCGAAACAGGGACTACGAATTAAGCGAAGATTGGCTAAGGACGAGGTGACGATGCGCGTGGGAAACGGTTCCAAAGTCGATGTGATCGCGGTCGGCACGCTACCTCTACATCTACCTTCGGGATTAATATTAGACCTAAATAATTGTTATTTGGTGCCAGCGTTAAGCATGAACATTATATCTGGATCTTGTTTGATGCGAGACGGTTATTCATTTAAATCAGAGAATAATGGTTGTTCTATTTATATGAGTAATATCTTTTATGGTCATGCACCCTTGAAGAGTGGTCTATTCTTATTGAATCTCGATAGTAGTAACACACATATTCATAATGTTGAAGCCAAAAGATGCAGAGTTGATAAAGATAGTGCAACTTATTTATGGCACTGCCGTTTAGGTCATATCGGTGTAAAGCGCATGAAGAAACTCCATACTGATGGACTTTTGGAACCACTTGATTATGAATCACTTGGTACTTGCGAACCGTGCCTCATGGGCAAGATGACTAAAACGCCGTTCTCCGGTACTATGGAGAGAGCAACAGATTTGTTGGAAATCATACATACTGATGTATGTGGTCCGATGAATATTGAGGCTCGTGGCGGATATCGTTATTTTCTCACCTTCACAGATGACTTAAGCAGATATGGATATATCTACTTAATGAAACATAAGTCTGAAACGTTTGAAAAGTTCAAAGAATTTCAGAGTGAAGTTGAAAATCATCGTAACAAGAAAATAAAGTTTCTACGATCTGATCGTGGAGGAGAATATTTGAGTTACGAGTTTGGTGTACATTTGAAACAATGCGGAATAGTTTCGCAACTCACGCCACCCGGAACACCACAGCGTAATGGTGTGTCCGAACGTCGTAATCGTACTTTACTAGATATGGTGCGATCTATGATGTCTCTTACTGATTTACCGCTATCATTTTGGGGTTATGCTTTGGAGACGGCCGCATTCACGTTAAATAGGGCACCATCAAAATCCGTTGAGACGACGCCTTATGAACTATGGTTTGGCAAGAAACCAAAGTTGTCGTTTCTGAAAGTTTGGGGCTGCGATGCTTATGTGAAAAAGCTTCAACCTGATAAGCTCGAACCCAAATCGGAGAAATGTGTCTTCATAGGATATCCAAAGGAGACTATTGGATACACCTTCTATCACAGATCCGAAGGCAAGACTTTTGTTGCTAAGTTCGGAAACTTTCTGGAGAAGGAGTTTCTCTCGAAAGAAGTGAGTGGGAGGAAAGTAGAACTTGACGAGGTAACTGTACCTGCTCCCTTATTGGAAAGTAGTGCATCACAGAAAACTGTTTCTGTGACACCTACACCAATTAGTGAGGAAGCTAATGATAATGATCATGAAACTTCAGAACAAGATACTACTGAACCTCGTAGATCAACCAGAGTGAGATCCGCGCCAGAGTGGTACGGTAATCCAGTTCTGGAAGTCATGCTACTAGATCATGATGAACCTACGAACTATGAAGAAGCGATGGTAAGCCCAGATTCCGCAAAATGGCTTGAAGCCATGAAATCTGAGATGGGATCCATGTATGAGAACAAAGTGTGGACTTTGGTTGACTTGCCCAATGATCGGCAAGCAATTGAGAATAAATGGATCTTCAAGAAGAAGACTGACGCCGACGGTAATATTACTGTCTACAAAGCTCGACTTGTCGCAAAAGGGTTTCGGCAAGTTCAAGGGGTTGACTACGATGAGACCTTCTCACCCGTAGCGATGCTTAAGTCTGTCCGAATCATGTTAGCAATTGCCGCATTTTATGATTATGAAATTTGGCAGATGGATGTCAAAACTGCATTCCTGAATGGATTTCTGGAAGAAGAGTTGTATATGATGCAACCGGAAGGTTTTGTCGATCCAAAGGGAGCTAACAAAGTGTGCAAGCTCCAGCGATCCATTTATGGACTGGTGCAAGCCTCTCGGAGTTGGAATAAACGCTTTGATAGTGTGATCAAAGCATTTGGTTTTATACAGACTTTTGGAGAAGCCTGTATTTACAAGAAAGTGAGTGGGAGCTCTGTAGCATTTCTGATATTATATGTGGATGACATATTACTGATTGGAAATGATATAGAATTTCTGGATAGCATAAAGGGATACTTGAATAAGAGTTTTTCAATGAAAGACCTCGGTGAAGCTGCTTACATATTAGGCATAAAGATCTATAGAGATAGATCAAGACGTTTAATTGGACTTTCACAAAGCACATACCTTGACAAGATTTTGAAGAAGTTCAAAATGGATCAAGCAAAGAAAGGGTTCTTGCCTGTGTTACAAGGTGTGAAGTTGAGTCAGACTCAATGCCCGACCACTGCAGAAGATAGAGAGAAAATGAAAGATGTTCCCTATGCTTCAGCCATAGGCTCTATCATGTATGCAATGCTGTGTACCAGACCTGATGTGTGCCTTGCTATAAGTCTAGCAGGGAGGTACCAAAGTAATCCAGGAGTGGATCACTGGACAGCGGTCAAGAACATCCTGAAGTACCTGAAAAGGACTAAGGATATGTTTCTCGTATATGGAGGTGACAAAGAGCTCATCGTAAACGGTTACGTTGATGCAAGCTTTGACACTGATCCGGACGATTCTAAATCGCAAACCGGATACGTGTTTACATTAAACGGTGGAGCTGTCAGTTGGTGCAGTTCTAAACAGAGCGTCGTGGCGGGATCTACGTGTGAAGCGGAATACATAGCTGCTTCGGAAGCAGCAAATGAAGGAGTCTGGATGAAGGAGTTCATATCCGATCTAGGTGTCATACCTAGTGCATCGGGTCCAATGAAAATCTTTTGTGACAATACTGGTGCAATTGCCTTGGCGAAGGAATCCAGATTTCACAAGAGAACCAAGCACATCAAGAGACGCTTCAATTCCATCCGGGATCTAGTCCAGGTGGGAGACATAGAGATTTGCAAGATACATACGGATCTGAATGTTGCAGACCCGTTGACTAAGCCTCTTCCACGAGCAAAACATGATCAGCACCAAGGCTCCATGGGTGTTAGAATCATTACTGTGTAATCTAGATTATTGACTCTAGTGCAAGTGGGAGACTGAAGGAAATATGCCCTAGAGGCAATAATAAAGTTATTATTTATTTCCTTATATCATGATAAAAGTTTATTATTCATGCTAGAATTGTATTAACCGGAAACATAATACATGTGTGAATACATAGACAAACAGAGTGTCACTAGTATGCCTCTACTTGACTAGCTCGTTAATCAAAGATGGTTATGTTTCCTAACCATGGACAAAGAGTTGTTATTTGATTAACGGGATCACATCATTAGTTGAATGATCTGATTGACATGACCCATTCCATTAGCTTAGCACCCGATCGTTTAGTATGTTGCTATTGCTTTCTTCATGACTTATACATGTTCCTATGACTATGAGATTATGCAACTCCCGTTTGCCAGAGGAACACTTTGTGTGCTACCAAACGTCACAACGTAACTGGGTGATTATAAAGGAGCTCTACAGGTGTCTCCAAAGGTACATGTTGGGTTGGCGTATTTCGAGATTAGGATTTGTCACTCCGATTGTCGGAGAGGTATCTCTGGGCCCTCTCGGTAATGCACATCACTTAAGCCTTGCAAGCATTGCAACTAATGAGTTAGTTGCGGGATGATGTATTACGGAACGAGTAAAGAGACTTGCCGATAACGAGATTGAACTAGGTATAGGATACCGACGATCGAATCTCGGGCAAGTAACATACCGATGACAAAGGGAACAACGTATGTTGTTATGCGGTCTGACCGATAAAAGATCTTCGTAGAATATGTAGGAACCAATATGGGCATCCAGGTCCCGCTATTGGTTATTGACCGGAGACGTGTCTCGGTCATGTCTACATTGTTCTCGAACCCATAGGGTCCGCACGCTTAAGGTTTCGATGACAGTTATATTATGAGTTTATGCGTTTTGATTTACCGAAGGTTGTTCGGAGTCCCGGATGTGATCACGGACATGACGAGGAGTCTCGGAATGGTCGAGACATAAAGATTGATATATTGGAAGCCTATGTTTGGATATCGGAAGTGTTCCGGGTGAAATCGGGATTTTACCGGATTACCGGGAGGTTACCGGAACCCCCCCGGGAGGTATATGGGCCTTAGTGGGCCTTAGTGGAAGAGAGGAGAGGTGGCCAGAGATGGGCTGCGTGCCCCTCCCCCCTTGGTCCGAATAGGACAAGGAGAGGGGGCCGACCCCCTTCCTCCTCTCTCTCCTCTTTCCCCCCCTCCGCGAATCCTATTCCAACTGGGAAAGGGGGGAGTCCTACTCCTGGAGGGAGTAGGACTCCTCCTGGCGCGCCTCCTCTTGGCCGGCCGGCCCCCCCTTTGAACCTTTATATACGGAGGCAAGGGGCACCCCTAAGGACACAAGTTGATCCACGTGATCATATTCTTAGCCGTGTGCGGTGCCCCTTCCACCATAGTCCTCGATAATATTGTAGCGGTGCCTAGGCGAGGCCCTGCGACAGTAGTACATCAAGATCGTCACCACGCCGTCGTGCTGACGGAACTCTTCCTCGACACTTTGCTGGATCGGAGTCCGGGGATCGTCATCGAGCTGAACGTGTGCTAGAACTCGGAGGTGTCGTAGTTTCGGTGCTTGATCGGTCGGGCCGTGAAGACGTACGACTACATCAAGCACATAAAGATAGTTCTATTCACAATGCGGTTGATGTAGTCATACGTCTTCACGGCCCGACCGATCAAGCACCGAAACTACGGCACCTCCGAGTTCTAGCACACGTTCAGCTCGATGATGATCCCTGGACTCCGATCCAGCAAAGTGTCGGGGAAGAGTTTCGTCAGCACGACGGCGTGGTGATGATCTTGATGTACTACCGTTGCAGGGCTTCGCCTAAGCACTGCTACAATATTATCAAGGATTATGGTGGAAGGGGGCACCGCACACGGCTAAGAATATGATCACGTGGATCAACTTGTGTGTCTAGGGGTGCCCCTGCCCCCGTATATAAAGGAGCAGGGGAGGTGCGGCCGGCCAGGAGGAGGGCGCGCCAGGAGGAGTCCTACTCCCACCGGGAGTAGGATTCCCCCCCCCCCTTTCCTAGTTGGAATAGGATTCGGGAGGGGGAAAGAGGAGAGAGAGAAGGAAGGGGGGCGCCGCCCCCCTCTCCTTGTACTATTCGGACTAGGGGGGGAGGGGCGCGTGGCCCAGCCCTGGCCACCTCTCCTCTCTTCCACTAAAGCCCACTAAGGCCCATATATCTCCCGGGGGTTCCGGTAACCTCCCGGTACTCCGGTAAAATCCCGATTTCACCCGGAACACTTCCGATATCCAAATATAGGCTTCCAATATATCAATCTTTATGTCTCGACCATTTCGAGACTCCTTCTCATGTCCGTGATCACATCCGGGACTCCGAACAAACTTCGGTACATCAAAATGCATAAACTCATAATATAACTGTCATCAAAACCTTAAGCGTGCGGACCCTACGGGTTCGAGAACAATGTAGACATGACCGAGACACGTCTCCGGTCAATAACCAATAGCGGAACCTGGATGCTCATATTGGCTCCTACATATTCTACGAAGATCTTTATCGGTCAGACCGCATAACAACATACGTTGTTCCCTTTGTCATCGGTATGTTACTTGCCCGAGATTCGATCATCGGTATCTCAATGCCTAGTTCAATCTCATTACCGGCAAGTCTCTTTACTCATTTCATAATACATCATCTTGCAACTAACTCATTAGTTGCAATGCTTGCAAGGCTTATGTGATGTGCATTACCGAGAGGGCCCAGAGATACCTCTCCGATAATCGGAGTTATAAACCCTAATCTCGAAATACGCCAACCCAACATGTACCTTTGGAGACACCTGTAGAGCTCCTTTATAATCACCCAGTTACGTTGTGACGTTTGGTAGCACACAAAGTGTTCCTCCGGCAAACGGGAGTTGCATAATCTCATAGTCATAGGAACATGTATAAGTCATGAAGAAAGCAATAGCAACCTACTAAACGATCGGGTGCTAAGCTAACGGAATGGGTCAAGTCAATGACATCATTCTCCTAATGATGTGATCCCATTAATCAAATAACAACTCTTTGTCTATGGTTAGGAAACATAACCATCTTCGATTAACGAGCTAGTCAAGTAGAGGCATACTAGTGACACTCTATTTGTCTATGTATGCACACAAGTATTATGTTTCTGGTTAATACAATTCTAGCATGAATAATAAACATTTATCATGAAATAAGGAAATAAATAATAACTTTATTATTGCCTCTAGGGCATATTTCCTTCAGTCTCCCACTTGCACTAGAGTCAATAATCTAGTTCACATCGCCATGTGATCTAACATCAATAGTTCACATCTTTATGTGGTTAACACCCATAGTTCACATTGATATGTGACCAACACCCAAAGGGTTTACTAGAGTCAGTAATCTAGTTCACATTGCTATGTGATTAACACCCAAAGAGTACTAAGGTGTGATCATGTTTTTCCTGTGAGAGAAGTTTAGTCAATGGGTCTGCCATATTCAGATCCGTAAGTATTTTGCAATTTTCTATGTCTACAATGCTCTGCACGGAGCTACTTTAGCTAATTGCTCCCACTTTCAATATGTATCCAGATGAAGATTAAGAGTCATCTGGATCAGTGCCAAAACTTGTATCGACGTAACCCTTTTACGACGAACCTTTTGTCACCTCCATAATCGAGAAACATATCCTTATTCCACTAAGGATAACTTTGACCGCTGTCGAGTGATCTACTCCTAGATCACTATTGTACTCCCTTGCCAAAATTAGTGTAGGGTATACAATAGGTCTGGTACACAGCATGGCATACTTTATAGAACCTATGGCCAAGGCATAGGGAATGACTTTCATTCTCATTCTATTTTCTGCCGTGGTCGCGCTTTGAGTCTTACTCAATTTCACACCTTGTAACACAGGAAAGAATTCTTTCTTTGACTGTTCCATTTTGAACTACTTCAAAATCTTGTCAAGGTATGTACTCATTGAAAAAAACTTATCAAGCATCTTGATCTATCTCTATAGATCTTGATGCTCAATATGTAAGCTGCTTCACCGAGGTTTTCTTTGAAAAAAATCCTTTCAAACACTCCTTTATGCTTTGCAGAATAATTCTACATTATTTCTGATCAACAATATGTCATACTCATATACTTATCAGAAATGCTGTAGTGCTCCCACTCACTTTCTTGTAAATACAGGCTTCACCGCAAGTCTGTATAAAACTATATGCTTTGATCAACTTATCAAAGCGTATATTCCAACTCCGAGATGCTTGCACCAGTCCATAGATGGATCGCTGGAGCTTGCATATTTTGTTAGCACCTTTAGGATTGACAAAACCTTCTGGTTGCATCATATACAACTCTTCTTTAAATCCATTAAGGAATGTAGTTTTGTTTATCCATTTGCCAGATTTCATAAAAATGCGGCAATTGCTAACATGATTTGGACAGACTTAAGCATCGCTACGAGTGAGAAAATTTCATCGTAGTCAACACCTTGAACTTTGTCAAAAACCTTTTTCGACAAGTCTAGCTTTGTAGATAGTAACACTACTATCAGCGTCCGTCTTCCTCTTGAAGATCCATTTATTTTCTATGGCTTGCCGATCATCGGGCAAATCCATCAAAGTCCATACTTTGTTCTCATACATGGATCATATCTCAGATTTCATGGCCTCAAACCATTTCGCGGAATCTGGGCTCATCATCACTTCCTCATAGTTCGCAAGTTCGTCATGGTCTAGTAACATGACTTCCAGAACAGGATTACCGTACCACTCTGGTGCGGATCTCACTCTGGTTTACCTACGAGATTCGGTAGTAACTTGATCTGAAGTTACATGATCATCATCATTAGCTTCCTCACTAATTGGTGTAGTAGTCACAAGAACAGATTTCTGTGATGAACTACTTTCCAATAAGGGAGAAGGTACAATTACCTTATCAAGTTTTCTACTTTCCTCCCACTCACTTCTTTCGAGAGAAACTCCTTCTCTAGAAAGGATTCATTCTTAGCAACGAATGTCTTGCCTTCGAATCTGTGATAGAAGGTGTACCCAACAGTCTCCTTTGGGTATCCTATGAAGACATATTTCTCCGATTTGGGTTTGAGCTTATCAGGATGAAATTTTTTCACATAAGCATTACAACCCAAAACTTTAAGAAACGACAACTTTGGTTTCTTGCCAAACCATAATTCAGATTGTGTCGTCTCAACAGATTTAGATGGTGCCCTTTTTTAACGTGAATGCAGTTGTCTCTAATGCATAACCCCAAAACGATAGTGGTAGATTGGTAAGAGACATCATAGATTGCACTATATCCAATAAAGTACGGTTATGACGATCGGACACACCATTATGCTGTGGTGTTCCAGGTGGCATGAGTTTGTGAAACTATTCCACAATGTTTTAATTGAAGACCAAACTCGTAACTCAAATATTTGTCTCCATGATCAGATCGTAGAAACCTTATTTTCTTGTCACGACAATTTTCCACTTCACCCTGAAATTATTTGAACTTTTCAAATGTTTCAGACTTATGTTTCATCAAGTAGATATACTCATATCTGCTCAAATCATCTATGAAATTCAGAAAATAATGATACCCGCCGCGAGCCTCAACACTCATTGGACTACATACATCAGTATGTATTATTTCCAATCAAGTTTGTTACTCGCTCCATTGTTCCGGAGAACGGAGTCTTAGTCATCTTGCCCATGAGGCACGGTTCGCAAGTACCAAGTGATTCATAATCAAGTGGTTCCAAAAGTCCATCAGTATGGAGTTTCTTCATGCGCTTTGCACCGATATGACCTAAACGGCAGTGCCACAAATAAGTTGCACTATCATTATTAACTTTGCATCTTTTGGTTTCAATATTATGATTATGTGTATCACTACGATCGAGATCCAACGAACTATTTTCATTGGGTGTGTAACCATATAAGGTTTTATTCATGTAAACAGAACAACAATTTATTCTCTTACTTAAATGAATAACTGTATTACAATAAACATGATCAAATCATATTCATGCTCAATGCAAACACCAAATAACACTTATTTAGGTTCAACACTAATCCCGAAAGTATAGGGAGTGTGCGATGATGATCATATCAATCTTGGAACTACTTCCAACACACATCGTCACCTTGACTTTTACTAGTTTCTGTTTATTCTGCAACTCCCGTTTCGATTTACTACTCTTAGCAACTGAACTAGTATCAAATACTGAGGGGTTGCTATAAATACTAGTAAAGTACACATCAATAACATGTATATCAAAAATACCTATGTTCACTTTGCCATCCTTCTTATCCGCCAAATACTTGGGGTAGTTCCGCTTTCAGTGACCAGTTCCTTTGCAGTAGAAGCACTTAGTCTCAGGCTCAGCATCAGACTTGGGCTTCTTCACTTGAGCAGCAACTTGCTTGCCGTTCTTCTTGAAGTTCCCCTTCTTCCCTTTGCCCTTTTCTTGAAACTAGTGGTCTTGTCAACCATCAACACTTGATGTTTTTCTTGATTTCTACCTTCGTTGATTTCAGCATCACGAAGAGCTTGGGAGTTGTTTCCGTTATCCCTTGCATATTATAGTTCATCACGAAGTTCTACTAACTTGGTGATGGTGACTAGAGAATTCTGTCAATCACTATCTTATCTGGAAGATTAACTCCCACTTGATTCAAGCGATTGTAGTACCCAGACAATCTGAGCACATGCTCACTAGTTGAGCGATTCTCCTCCATCTTTTAGCTATAGAACTTGTTGGAGACTTCATATCTCTCAACTCGGGTATTTGCTTGAAATATTAACTTCAACTCCTGGAACATCTCATATGGTCCATGACGTTCAAAACGTCTTTGAAGTCCCGATTCTAAGCCATTAAGCATGGTGCACTAAACTATCAAGTAGTCATCATATTGAGCTAGCCAAACGTTCATAACGTCTGCATCTGCTCCTGCAATAGGTCTGTCACCTAGCGGTGCATCAAGGACATAATTCTTCTGTGCAGCAATGAGGATAAACCTCAGATCACGGATCCAATCCGCATCATTGCTACTAACATCTTTCAACACAATTTTCTCTAGGAACATATCAAAATAAACACAGGGAAGCAACAACGCGAGCTATTGATCTACAACATAATTTGCAAAATACTACCAGGACTAAGTTCATGATAAATTTAAGTTCAATTAATCATATTACTTAAGAACTCCCACTTAGATAGACATCCCTCTAATCCTCTAAGTGATCACGTGATCCAAATCAACTAAACCATGTCCGATCATCACGTGAGATGGAGTAGTTTCATTGGTGAACATCACTATGTTGATCATATCTACTATATGATTCACGCTCGACCTTTCGGTCTCCGTGTTCCGAGGCCATATCTGTATATGCTTGGCTCGTCAAGTATAACCTGAGTATTCCGCGTGTGCAACTGTTTTGCACCCGTTGTATTTGAACGTAGAGCCTATCACACCCGATCATCACGTGGTGTCTCAGCACGAAGAACTTTCGCAACGGTGCATACTCAGGGAGAACACTTCTTGATAATTAGTGAGAGATCATCTTAAAATGCTACCGTCAATCAAAGCAAGATAAGATGCATAAAAGATAAACATCACATGCAATCAATATAAGTGATATGATATGGCCATCATCATCTTGTGCTTGTGATCTCCATCTTCGAAGCACCGTCGTGATCACCATCGTCACCGGCGCGACACCTTGATCACCATCGTAGCATCGTTGTCGTCTCGCCAATCTTATGCTTCCACGACTATCGCTACCGCTTAGTGATAAAGTAAAGCATTACAGCGCAATTGCATTGCATACAATAAAGCGACAACCATATGGCTCCTGCCAGTTGCCGATAACTTGGTTACAAAACATGATCATCTCATACAATAAAATTTAGCATCATGTCTTGACCATATCACATCACAACATGCCCTGCAAAAACAAGTTAGACGTCCTCTACTTTGTTGTTGCAAGTTTTACGTGGCTGCTACGGGCTTAAGCAAGAACCAATCTTACCTACGCATCAAAACCACAACGATAGTTTGTCAAGTTGGTGCTGTTTTAACCTTCGCAAGGACCGGGCGTAGCCACACTCGGTTCAACTAAAGTTGGAGAAACTGTCACCCGCTAGCCACCTTTGTGCAAAGCACGTCCGAAGAACCGGTCTCGCGTAAGCGTACGTGTAATGTCGGTCCGGGCTGCTTCGTCCAACAATACCCCTGAACCAAAGTATGACATGCTGGTAAGCAGTATGACTTATATCGCCCACAACTCACTTGTGTTCTACTCGTGCATATAACATCAACACATAAAACCTAGGCTCGGATGCCACTGTTGGGGAACGTAGTAATTTCAAAAAATTTCCTACGCACACGCAAGATCATGGTGATGCATAGCAACGAGAGGGGAGAGTGTGATCTACGTACCCTTGTAGACCGACAACGGAAGCGTTAGCACAACGCGGTTGATGTAGTTGTACGTCTTCACGGCCCGACCGATCAAGCACCGAAACTACGACACCTCCGAGTTCTAGCACACGTTCAGCTCGATGACGATCCCCGGACTCCGATCCAGCAAAGTGTCGGGGAAGAGTTCCGTCAGCACGACGGCGTGGTGATGATCTTGATGTACTACCATCGCAGGGCTTCGCCTAAGCACTGCTACAATATTATCGAGGATTATGGTGGAAGGGGGCACCGCACACGGCTAAGAATATGATCACGTGGATCAATTTGTGTGTCTAGGGGTGCCCCCTGCCCCCATATATAAAGGAGCAGGGGAGGTGCGGCCGGCCAGGAGGAGGGCGCGCCAAGAGGAGTCCTACTCCCACCGGGAGTAGGATTCCCCCCCCCTTTCCTAGTTGGAATAGGATTGAGGAGGGGGAAAGAGGAGAGAGAGAAGGAAGGGGGGCGCCGCCCCCCTCTCCTTGTCCTATTCGGACTAGGGCGGGAGGGGCGCGCGGCCCAGCCCTGGCCACCTCTCCTCTCTTCCACTAAAGCCCACTAAGGCCCATATATCTCCCGGGGGGTTCCGGTAACCTCTCGCTACTCCGGTAAAATCCCGATTTCACCCGAAACACTTCCGATATCCAAATATAGGCTTCCAATATATCAATATTTATGTCTCGACCATTTCGAGACTCCTCGTCATGTCCGTGATCACATCCGGGACTCCGAACAAACTTCGGTACATCAAAATGCATAAACTCATAATATAACTGTCATCAAAACCTTAAGCGTGCGGACCCTACGGGTTCGAGAACAATGTAGACATGACCGAGACACGTCTCCGGTCAATAACCAATAGCGTAACCTGGATGCTCATATTGGCTCCTACATATTCTACGAAGATCTTTATCGGTCAGACCGCATAACAACATACGTTGTTCCCTTTGTCATCGGTATGTTACTTGCCCGAGATTCGATCGTCGGTATCTCAATACCTAGTTCAATCTCGTTACCGGCAAGTGTCTTTACTCGTTTCGTAATACATCATCTTGCAACTAACTCATTAGTTGCAATGCTTGCAAGGCTTATGTGATGTGCATTACCGAGAGGGCCCAGAGATACCTCTCCGACAATCGGAGTGACAAATCCTAATCTCGAAATACGCCAACCCAACATGTACCTTTGGAGACACCTGTAGAGCTCCTTTATAATCACCCAGTTACGTTGTGACGTTTGGTAGCACACAAAGTGTTCCTCCGGCAAACGGGAGTTGCATAATCTCATAGTCATAGGAACATGTATAAGTCATGAAGAAAGCAATAGCACCATACTAAACGATTGGGTGCTAAGCTAACGGAATGGGTCAAGTCAATCACATCATTCTCCTAATGATGTGATCCCATTAATCAAATAACAACTCTTTGTCTATTGTTAGGAAACATAACCATCTTCGATTAACGAGCTAGTCAAGTAGAGGCATACTAGTGACACTCTGTTTGTCTATGTATTCACACAAGTATTATGTTTCCGGTTAATACAATTCTAGCATGAATAATAAACATTTATCATGAAATAAGGAAATAAATAATAACTTTATTATTGCCTCTAGGGCATATTTCCTTCAGCAGGTGCATTACATAAACCAAAAGCCATACGTCTATAAGAAAAGGTACAAAAAGGGCAAGTAAAGGTGGTCTTTTCTTGATCCTCTTTTGACACAGGTATTTGAGACAAACCAGAATAACCATCTAGAAAGCAAAAATGTGTATGTTTAGATAATCTTTCTAGCATTTGATCAATAAAAGGTGAAGGGTAATGATCCTATTTAGTAGCTTTATTTAATTTGCGGAAGTCAATTACCATTCTATAACCTATAACAATTCTTTTTGGATTAATTCATCTTTATCATTAGGAACAACAGTAATACCTCCTTTCTTAGGGACACAATGGACAGGACTTACCCACTAACTATCAGCAACAAGATAAACTATACCTGCCGCCAGAAGCTTTAGTATTTCTTTTCTTACCACTTCTTTCATCTTAGGATTTAACCGTCGTTGGTGATCAACAACCGGTTTAGCGTCTTTATCCAATTTTATTTTGTGCTGGCATAGAGTGGGACTAATGCCCTTAAGATCATCAGGAGTATATCCAATAGCAGCGTGGTGCTTCTTCAGAGTTTTCAATAATTTCTCTTCTTCTTGCTCTGAAAGGTTAGCACTAATAATAACATGATATATCTTCTTTTCATCAAGATAAGCATATTTAAGAGTATCAGGCAATGGTTTAAGCTCAAACACGGGATCACCCTTGGGTGGAGGAGGATCCCCTAGAAGTTTGACAGGCAAGCTGTGTTTCAAAATAGGTCCTGTTTAAAGAATACTTCATCTATTTCCCTTCTTTCATTCATAAACATATCATTTTCATGGTCTAGCAAATATTGTTCTAAAGGATCAATAGGAGGCACAGCAATAGAAGCAAGACCAATAATTTCATCTTTACTAGGCAATTCTTTATCATGGGGTTGTCTACGAAATTTAGCAAAATTAAAATCATGAGACATATCCCCTAAACCAAGAGAAACCATATCCTTTTTGTAGTCTATCTTAGCATTAACAGTATTGAAGAAGGGTCTACCAAATATAATGGGACAAAAGTCATCTTGTGGGGAACCAAGAACAAGAAAATCAGCAGGATATTTAACTTTCCCAGACAAGACTTCAACATATCTAACAATCCCAACTGGTGAAACAGTATCTCTATTGGCAAGCTTAATGGTAACATCAATACCTTCTATCTCAGCAGGTGCAATATCATGCATAATTTCTTCGTATAAAGAATGAGGTATTGCACTCGCACCATGTAACATCCCAAAATTCTAAATTTTGGAATGTCATATAAATAGATAGATTTGATTGATTGCTTGATTGATTGACTGAAATTGAGTGAAATTCGAAACCTTTTGAAAGTTAAATGAGAGGGAATAAAAGGACTTTTCCAAACTTCCATTTTCATTTTGATCGCCGTGATTCGAATTCTTTTCAAATACAAAACCTTAGAGAGAAGATGGCATGACTTCTTCCATTTAATTAAATGAAAAGGGTATTTGAAAATATTTGAATTTTATTTGGAAATATTTTCAATTTCAGAAACTTCAAGCGACTCAATGATTTTCATGAGAGAAGATAAAATGACTTCTTCAAAACATATGAAATATGAGTTGGGAGTTTCAAAGAATCAAATTTTAAAATCCCTTTGAAATTATTTTCAATTTGGAGTTATTTGGGTTTTATTCAAATTATTTTTCTCCAAAATAAAAATATATGGCAAATAGGGTAACATGATTCCCTACATCAGAATAATTGGATATAAATAAATTTGAAATCATTTTGGTATTTTTTAAAATGATTTTTATTGGATTTTAGTAGGGTAGTAGCACTGTTTGATTTATTTGAATTTGTGTGTATTTATTTGATGCTATAAAAATGTTCATGTCGTTGAAAATCTTTTTCTGAAAATTTTGATATATAATATGCCTATATAAAATTTTAGTTTTATTTTCTTTTTTCAATTTATCGCTTTCTGTTTTTTTAAATACCAAAAACTGCGCGCGCGCCTGAAACTAACTGTCGCCCGCGTGCGCAACATAGTGGCAACGGGTGCCCCATCTTTTCTTTTTCTTTATCCTATATGGGCCTGGCCCAAGCGGCCATATTCCTTCCCCATATTTTTTTTCTTTCTACAGTTTTTCTTTTCTTTTCTATTACTCAAAAAAAATTGCAGTGTGCGCGGCGGGCCGAACCGCCTAAAGGCCTTTTGGCACCTCCTCTCTTTTCTATTTTTTGTCCACGTTTAGTCCCACATTGCCTAGCCTTTGACCACTAATCCTCTTTTCCACCAATAAACGTAAACCCATACAGCTCCAAAAATCATCCGATTCAGGTTAAATCAATATTTTGGTTTGACTAGATTCATTTAGGAAAATTATATTTCTCCTCTCCGGCGCGACTTCTGGAAATTGTCTCTTCTCTCCAAAGTCGTCTTTTCTCTGCCTTATAAAGGTATCTTTCTTTGTTTTTTTTCTTCTTATACTTTCATAGTTTATTATTTTAGACTAATACGATAGAATAATTAGATTATCAATTAGTTTACGTATTTATACGTTAGACCTTAACCGTAGCTATTTTTCTTTCGTAAAACAGCTTGGCCCTAATTTTTCAAATAACCATAACTTTTCACTCGTTTATTCAAATTAGATGAAACCAACGCCTATAGCTTCGTCTTGTTTTCACCTATCCAGTGAACATGTCACATCAACTGTTTGAAATTTTTAAATTTCGAAATTTGTCCAGATTCATATTCAAACTTCTTTTGAACATAACTTGAGTTTCGTAGCTCCGATTTAGTTGATTCTTTTTGCAGATCGAAGCTCTTGACCTTAACTTTCTGATAAGGCCAAATTCACGTAATTTTGGTACTGTTATAAATTGTTTTATGTTGCAACAGTTATTTGCTTGATTTTGATGTTTTTCGAACTGTCTGCTTCGTTCTTCCCGATCATCTGAGTGATTGCTTATGTGTGGTTACTATTGCTTGCTCACAACAGATTGAACGGAGTGTGACGAGTAGAAATATCAAGAGTTATGAGTGTGGATCATCTTCATCGACATTACAAGGCAAGTTCACACTTTAATCATACCCCTTTATCGCCCAGTTTTTATGCATTAGTACCAATCCTCAAACAATTGCATGAATAGGATCTGATTAATATGTGGGTTTTGGAAGTAGTTGAGGTAGTACCTATTACTTGTTTTATTATCAAACCCTGGGAGTTACTATTACGTTATGCTTATATTGCCATGCTATGCTCGTAGACGTGGATTGGGTTTGAGAGTATTCATGACAGATGTGAGATTGTTAATTAATGGTTTACTTAAGGTGGCAACTTTAACACACATCTGGGTGGATTGAGGCACCTGGGTATTTCAGCGATTGCCTGTTTAGGCACCTGGGTATTCCAGCGATTGCCTGTTTTTCTTTATGGACCGCCACCCAGGCTCAAAGGGATCATGAGATTATTCATACTAGAAACTTCCGTGTGCAGCCACAAGCTACTATGGGCTCTAGCATAGTTGACTAAGTTGTGCGAACTCTTACAGTGGTAGACTAGCAGATGTAGGGGAAAGTAGGTGTAACGGTCTACCGATCGTAAGGTGCTAGCGCTTCTGAAAGACCATGTCTCGGTCATCCGTTTCTTAAACACCATGTAGTGCGAGAAATCAAACGGAGGCGATCGAGTCTTGTGGGGAAAAGTGCACAAACCTCTGCAGAGTGTATAAACTAATCATGATTAGCCGTGTCCCCGGTTATGGACGTCTTGAGTATCTAGTACTTGGATTATCATGTGAATCTCATCATGTGACTCTAAATAAGTTTGTTGGGTTTTAATGATGTTACTTAATTGGGATTGAGAATGCTGTCAACCATTCTCAATGTTTAACAACCACCATGATAGTTAAATAAAATTTATTCCTTTGTAGTAGGGAAAAATTGGCTTTTTGCAAAAACTATAACCGTAGAGCTTTTCCACCAGCCATATATGCATGTAGTGATAACCATTATTCATCATTCTCTATGGTGTGAATTTGCCAGTACATTCAATGTACTGACCCTTTGTGGTTGCAACGTCTCATGTTGCAGGATATCTTACGACGAGTAAGTGATACGTTAGGGTTACGATTTCTACACTCAACTTTGCCGTCGGTGTTGATGGGAATCCACAACCTTGTTGCTTCCGCTATTTTGGATTGAGGTAATAGTATTTATGTTACTTTTACATGTGATTTACCTTTGTTATAAATCCTCGAGTACTGTGTGTGTCAGCATACCGATCCAGGGATGACACTTAAGCACAGAGACTTGATCCATTCGGGTCGGGTCGCTACAAGATGGTATCATAGCACATGTTGACTGTAGGACGTGACCCCTAGAAACTGGCAAACCCAGAGGAAAGATTTTCTCTAAAACTTTCTTTTTCAAAAAGACCTTTTACCTCTCTTCTCTTCTGAGCTTATTCAAATATTCCCTTTTAGTGAGACCATACCCCTTTTCCCTTTTGACCACTCAAGGATTCGACTGATGAGACCACTCCGAGAGGACAAGATATTGGACAACTAAGACCAGTCGGAATGAAGAGGACTTTTACCGTGTATTATAATAATGGAAACTACAACGGTTGAAGAATCCAAAGACTAGGAGAATTTGAAGGCCCTGTAGAATTTTCCATATTTGTATGACCTAGGAAGGCACCCCTTATGGAACTTGGCAGACTAAGGAAGTTGTCAATACCCGAGATCAAGGTGTATCGGAGAAAGACTGGAACATGGAGCATTAGAACCCAAGGTTTTGTCAAGAAAACCCTAAGGCAGGAGATATCAACTATGGAAGATTGCTCATGGCAATGACATGGGCAGAAACACGGTTATCCGTGATGTCATCGCCACTGATACTATGGTCACCAAGCTGAGCTAAGCATGCATTTCTTTCGGAGGAATTGGATGGTAGAAGGCTGATGGAGCATCTATCAGCAAAAGATGAAGTTTTAACCTTAACCAGTGTATCACCTGGATCTGAAGTAGTACATCAAGAAGTTTAAGATGGAGCTCCAGGAAGCCGTATTAGACAAGGAAGCATTTCGTGAAGAACTCAGAAACCAGAAGCTGAAAGTAGCCAAGCTGGAGGAGCTACAACCTCGAGAATACCGGAGATTTGACAGGAACTGAAGGACAGTAGGACCATGGCTCATGCCAAGGGTGTTGAAACCCAGAAGTTTGGAATGCAACTCCAGAAATATTAAAGGACGTCACGATAGACTTTGCGACAACAGAGATGATCTGGCAAAAGGATTTGAGAAAGACAAGCATGATCGGAAGAAGCCATTGGAGGCATGAACAAGACTTGAAGAGTTAGACGACCTAGAAGATTTATTGACCTTTAGAAGACCAAACCCCTATTATACCTACGTTAGACGCGACGTTTGTGAGCTGTCATTTGTTTGATGTTTTTCCCGACAGCCACAAATAAAATCTGTCTTTTCAAAACCATTGTTTGTATGTGTGCATCCCTCTCTACCTCTCCTATCCCACCCCAAAACCCATGGACCCAATAGAGGATGATTGAAGATGAGCTTGTATTTTCTGGACTGATGAGTCAATTGGAAACAGACCGATGGATCCAGAACATGGAAGGTCATATGGAGTATAACATGGTAGACGGAAAGGATATGGCCCAGCATGCTCTTCAGTGCTTTGTAAGAGTGCTGCTACTTGGTGGAGGATGTACCAAACCATCAATGAATGGAAAAGAGTAACCACTTGGAAGGAATTTGAGTTGACTTTGCTAAAGTCTCGGTTTATGTCCCAGAAATTGAAGCTTTCTGGAAAGGATATGAAGAAACCCTGTGCATGCAAGCTTCATGGAGAAATAGGACACAACCATAAAAAAAACAAGGACGAATACCCTCATAAGCAGAGGATTACCAAAGGAGTTAGCCGAGGACCTCAGGGAACTTCGGTTGGAGATTATTCCCAAAGGTTTTGTTTTAGCAATGGAAGTTCAGTCTACATTGTTGGGAAAGATCCGTCAAGCTCAGAAGGATGACAAAGATATGGCTGAGATAAAAGAGAGGATGAGAAAAGTAAATGCCAAAGGTTTTCATGAGGATGAGCACGACACCTTATGGTTTGAGGACAGTGTACATGTACCCAATAATGCAGAGATCGGGAAGTTAATACTTCGGGAGGCCCACGATTCGCCATACTCGATTCACCCCGGAAACACCAAGATGTATTTGGATTTGAAGGAGCATTTCTGGTGGAAAGATATGAAGAGGGATATTGCCGAGTACGTAGTAGTATGTGATGTATGTCAGAGGGTGAAGGCAGAACAATAGAAGCCAGTAGATTACTATAGCCTATGCCGATACCCGAATGGAAGTGGGATAAGCTTGGCATGGGTTTCATTACCGGATTTCCCAAAACCTGATCGGGATATGATTCTATCTGGGTAGTTGTTCAATTCTCTTTACCAAAGTGGCTCACTTTAATCAAGTGAAAACCACCTATACAAGTGCGAAGTTGGCCAAGATATATATTACCAGGATCGTATGTCTGCATGGAGTTCCGAGGACCATCGTATCAGATATAGGAACATAGTTTACCTCAAAGTTTTGGAATCAGCTGCACCAGACTTTGGGTACTAGGCTAGAGTTTAGTACAACCTTTCATCCGCAGACAGATGGATAGACCGAGAGAGTCAATCAGATTCTGGAGGACATGCTGAGAGCGTGCGCGCTAAATTATGGATCTAGTAGGGATGATAATCTACCTTACGCGGAGTTCTCATACAACAACAGTTACCAAGCCAGTTTGAAGATGGCCCCTTTTGAAGCTTTGTATGGGAGAAGGAGCAGACACTGTTGATGTGGGATGAAGTTGGAGACCGTCAGTTGTTTGGACCAAATGTGATCAAGGAGTCATGGCACTACCTCAGCCGTTGCCCAAAAAGGAAACCTCGAGACTTGTCAGAAGTAATATGTTTCTACTGTAATGAAGCAGGGCACTCTACCAGAGATTGTCCCAAGAGAAGGAGCCTTGAGCTAAATAGTTGAGTTTGCAAGAAAGAAATGTAGTAGTAGAAGTAGTGGGAACAACTCTTTTGTATTGAGGTGTTGAGTTGAGGCATGTAAAGGAAATGCAGGAGATGATAATAAGTTGAGAATCAATAAATTTAGCATCGTTAGTTCTGATTTGGATTTTATGAGTTGTTACTCTATGAAGAAAGATTTTGACCATTTTCGAGGATATGAGAAATATGGTCTATGGAAGATTGAAGAATTTTAAGGGTGGTAGTACCCTGTGAGGAGATTTGAACCCTGGAAGGGATAATGATGTTCCATGAAGTGGAGTATGGACTTCATAAGTATAAGTTTTTATCTCGGTATGTGGGATATCCCACGAGGATGAAGAGATGAATTATTATTGGATATAAAGGGGTATGATGTTGGAAATATGGATCAATGGAAATTCCATGATGAGTCTGAGTAATCATGTCCTAGCTTGGTGCCAATAGAAGGAAGAGAGACATTACAATTGGATGGATTTTTAGAATGCTGGCAAGCTATATATTGGAATAATGACCAGTTGCCCCGATGATGAGTTCAAGGTTTACAAGTGATGAGATGGGCCATAACCCACAGGCCCCAGGACCTGCCAAGAAGCAAGCACATTCTTGCTGAAGGAAAAACCCTGGAAGAGGATATGCCTTTATCAATAGACGATCTTATAGGAGTTTACCCAAACATGAGAGTTGTGAAGGAACGATAGATGTTTGTTTGGCTTGCAGAATCCATGGAATTATCCGAACTTAGTTCTCGACAAGAGAAATTCTGCAATGCTTGTGAGGATGACCGAGGGTTAGAATGCGAGATTCGCTAAACCATGTACAAGGTAATGATTTGGGTGCGGGATGGATTGATCACCATACCGACTTACTCTTATTATTTGCCTTGCTATATGGGATGGTAAATCTGAGTGACTTACCTATAGTGGAGAGACGACGATCAAAACCTTGTTTAAGCCTTAGAATGGTATAGGTATTTTTCCCTTGTACAAGGTTGTTTTTGCCAACCGTAGGTTATACGGTGAGGATCAACCCAGACCCATTTCCTGCAGGAGAAACCATAAATTGTTGACCGCCATGAGATATCGATAGTTGTTTAGTATTGGTGCCAGACCCGTCAGCTAAGAAGACCCAGACATGGAAGAACCTTACCAAGATGAAAGGACAGAAGAATTGTGGTAAAGGTTATGCCACTACCGGAAGAGCCCGAATAAGGAATTATCCTGAAGAAAGAAGATCGACATTGTTAACAATATGGATGAAGTATATGAGTTTCGATGGAACCGTAACCATGCTTGTATGGGTGGTAGCACCCCAGACCCCTGTGATGATCGATGGATTTTGAGAAGACCCCGACCCTAACCTATTTCTTTCTAGCCTCTCCGAATCTCGAGGACGAGATTCATTTTAAGGGTGGTAGGTTTGTAACATCCCAAAATTCTAAATTTTGGAATGTTATATAAATAGATAGATTTGATTGATTGCTTGATTGATTGACTGAAATTGAGTGAAATTCGAAACCTTTTGAAAGTTAAATGAGAGGGAATAAAAGGACTTTCCCAAACTTTCATTTTCATTTTGATCGCCGTGATTCGAATTTTTTTCAAATACAAAACCTTAGAGAGAAGATGGCATAACTTCTTCCATTTAATTAAATGAAAAGGGTATTTGAAAATATTTGAATTTTATTTGGAAATATTTTCAAATTCAGAAACTTCAAGCGACTCAATGATTTTCATGAGAGAAGATAAAATGACTTCTTCAAAACATATGAAATATGAGTTGGGAGTTTCAAAGAATCAAATTTTAAAATCCCTTTGAAATTATTTTCAATTTGGAGTTATTTGGGTTTTATTCAAATTATTTTTCTCCAAAATAAAAATATATGGCAAATAGGGTAACATGATTCCCTACATCAGAATAATTGGATATAAATAAATTTGAGATCATTTTGGTATTTTTTAAAATGATTTTTATTGGATTTTAGTAGGGCAGTAGCACTGTTTGATTTATTTGAATTTGTGTGTATTTTATTTGATGCTATAAAATTATTCATGTCGTAGAAAATCTTTTTCTGAAAATTCTGATATATAATATGCCTATATAAAATTTTAGTTTTATTTTATTTTTTCAGTTTATCGCCTTCTATTTTTTTTAATAACAAAAACTGCGCGCGTGCGTGAAACTAACTGTCGCCCACGTGCGCAGCATAGTGGCAACAGGCGCCCCATCTTTTCTTTTTCTTTATCCTATATGGGCCTGGCCCAGCCGGCCATATTCCTTCCCCATATTTTTTCTATAGTTTTTCTTTTCTATTACTCAAAAAAAAATTGCAGTGTGCGCGGCCGGCCGAACCGCCTAAAGGCCTTTTGGCACATCCTCTCTTTTCTATTTTTTGTTTACGTTAAGTTCCACATTGCCTAGCCTTTGACCCCTAATCCTCTTTTCACCAATAAATATAAACCCATAGAGCTTTAAAAATCATCCGATTCAGGTTAAATCAATATTTTGGTTTGACTAGATTCATTTAAGAAAAATATATTTCTCCTCTCCGGCGCGACTTCTGGAAATTGTCTCTTCTCTCCAAAGTCATCTTTTCTCTGCCTTATAAAGGTATTTTTCTTTGTTTTTTTCTTCTTATACTTCCGTAGTTTCTTATTTTTAGACTAATAAGATAGAATAATTAGATTATCAATTAGTTTATGTATTTATACGTTAGACCTTAACCGTAGCTATTTTTCTTTCGTAAATCAGCTTGGCCCTAATTTTTCAAATAGCCATAACTTTTCACTCGTTTATTCAAATTAGATGAAACCAACGCCTATAGCTTTGTCTTGTTTTCATCTATCCAGTGAACCTGTCACATCAACTGTTTGAAATTTTCAAATTTCGAAATTTGTTCAGATTCATATTCAAACTTCTTTTGAACATAACTTGAGTTTCGTAGCTCCGATTTAGTTGATTCTTTTTGCAGATCGAAGCTCTTGACCTAAACTTTCTGATAAGGCCAAATTCACGTAATTTTGGTACTGTTAGAAATTGTTTTATGTTGCAAGAATTATTTGCTTGGTTTTGATGTTTTCCGAACTGTCTTCTTCGTTCTTCCCGATCTTCTGAGTGATTGCTTATGTGTGGTTATTATTGCTTGCTCACGATAGATTGAACGGAGTGTGACGAGTGGAAATATCAAGAGTTATGAGTGCGAATCATCTTCATCAACAGTACAAGGCAAGTTCACACTTTGATCATACCCCTTTATCGCCCAGTTTTTATGCATTAGTACCAATCCTCAAACAATTGCATGAATAGGATCTGATTAATATGTGGGTTTTGGGAAGTAGTTGAGGTAGTACCTATTACCTGTTTTATTATCAAACCCTGGGAGTTACTATTACGTTATGCTTATATTGCCATGCTATGCTCGTAGACGTGGATTGGGTTTGAGAGTATTCATGACAGATGTGAGATTGTTAATTAATGGTTTACTTAAGGTGGCAACTTTAACACACATGTGAGTGGATTGAGGCACCTGGGTATTACAGCGATTGCCTGTTTAGGCACTTGAGTATTCCAGCGGTTGCCTATTTTTTTTATGGACCGCCACCCAGGATCAAAGGGATCATGAGATTATTCATACTAGAAACTTCCGTGTGCAGCCACAAGCTACTATGGGCTCTAGCATAGTTGACTAAGTTGTGCGAACTCTTACAATGGTAGACTAGCAGATATAGGGGAAAGTAGGTGTAACGGTCTACCCGATCGTAAGGTGCTAGCGCTTCTGAAAGGCTATGTCTTGGTCATCCGTTTCTCAAACACCATGTAGTGTGAGAAATCAAACGGAGGCGATCGAGTCTTGTGGGGAAAAGTGCACAAACCTCTGCAGAGTGTATAAACTAATCATGATTAGTCGTGTCCCCGGTTATGGACGTCTCGAGTATCTAGTACTTGGATTATCATGTGAATCTCATCATGTGACTTTAAATAAGTTTGTTGGGTTTTAATGATGTTACTTAAATGGGATTGAGGATGCTGTCAACCATTCTCGATGTTTAACAACCACCATGATAGTTAAATAAAATGTATTCCTTTGTAGTAGGAAAAAATTGGCTTTTCGCAAAAACTATAACGGTAGAGCTTTTCCACCAGCCATATATGCATGTAGTGATAACCATTGTTCATCATTCTCTATGGTGTGAATTTGCCAGTACATTCAATGTACTGACCCTTTGTGGCTGCAACGTCTCATGTTGCAGGATATCTTACGACGAGTAAGTGATACGTTAGGGTTACGATTTCTACACTCAACTTTGTCGTTGGTGTTGATGGGAATCCACAACCTTGTTGCTTCCGCTATTTTGGATCGAGGTAATAGTATTTATGTTACTTTTACATGTGATTTACCTATGTTATAAATCCTTGAGTACTGTGTGTGTCAGCATACCGATCCATGGATGACACTTAAGCACAGAGACTTGATCCATTCGGGTCGGGTCGCTACACACTAGCACCCATATCACATAAGCCATGATAGCAATGATCTCCTATTTTAACAGAAATAATAGGCATGCCTATAACAGGTCTATGTTTGTTTTTAGTTTCGGGTCTAGCAATTCTAGCAGCTTCATCACAAAAGTAAATAACATGCCCATCAATATTATTGGACAAAAGATCTTTAACCATATCAATACTAGGTTCAACTTTAATTTGCTCAGAGGGTTTGGGTGTTCTAATATTACTTTTGTTGACCACAGTTGAAGCTTTAGCATGATCCTTTATTCTAACAAGGAAAGGTGGTTTCTCAATATAAGCAGTAGGAACAATAGGATCAACATTATAAGTGATAGTCTTTTCTTCAACTTAATAGGTTCAACTACTTTTACTTCAATGGGAGGATGATATTTAAGCCACTTATCCTTAGGGAGATCAACATGAGTAGCAAATGATTCATAAAAAGGAGCTACTATCTCAGAGTGAAGTCCATATTTAATGCTAAATTCACGAAAAGCATCGGTATCCATAAAAGATTTAACACAATAAAACTTAGGTGTTAGACCTGACTCCTTACCTTCGTCACATTCCCAATTAGTTGCGTTTAATTCTATCTGATAAATCCCATTTGAATTCAATAGTCTTCATCATAAAAGATCCAGTACAAGAAGTATCGAGCATGGAGCGATTATTGAGAAAAAGCCGAGCATAAAAAATTTGAATAATAATTTCTCTTGAGATCTCATGATTGGGGCATGAATATAACATTGAATTAAGCCTCCGTCAAGCTTGAGCGACGCTTTCTCCTTCGCAAGGCCAAAAATTATATATATAATTACGATCACGATGAACCAGATGCATAGGATAAAACTCCTGATGAAATTCCAATTTCAATAGGGTGTAGTTCCATGATCCAATATCATCGCATAGCCTAAACCATGTCAATGCCTTTCCCTTCAAAGATAAAGGGAAGACTTTCTTCTTGATAACATCCTCGGGCATACCTACAAGCTTAAATAATCCACAAACTTCATCCACATAGATTAGGTGTAAATCGGGATGCAATGTTCCATCTCTTGTAAAAGGATTAGCTAGCAGTTTCTCCATCATACCCGAAGGAATTTCAAAGTAAACATTTTCAGTAGGTTGAGGAGAAACTCTTTTCTCTACTGGTCGGGGTGAAGATACCCCGAACAAGCCCCTCAAAGGATTACTTTCCATAGTAACAAGTGACAGTAAATTTCAGCACACTATATAAATTTTTCCTTACCAAATTCCACCTACCAAAGGCGCCTCACTCCCCGGCAACGGCGCCAGAAAAGAGTCTTGATGACCCACAAGTATAGGGGATCTATCTTAGTCCTTCCGATAAGTAAGAGTGTCAAACCCAACGAGGAGCAGCAGAAAATGATAAGCAGTTTTCAGTAAGGTATTCTATGCAAGCACTGAAATTATCGGTAACAGATGGTTTTGTGATAAAGTAATTTGTAACGGGTAACAAGTAATTAAAGTAAACAAGGTGTAGTAAGGTGGCCCAATACTTTTTGTAGCAAAGGACAAGCCTAGACAAACTTCTATATAAAGGAAAACGCTCCCAAGGACACATGGGAATTATTGTCAAGCTAATTTTCATCACGCTCATATGATTCGCGTTCGTTACTTTGATAATTTGATATGTGGGTGGACCGGTGCTTGGGTACTGCCCTTCCTTGGACAAGCATCCCACTTATGATTAACCCCTCTTGCAAGCATCCGCAACTACAAAAGAAGTATTAAGGTAAAGCTAACCATAGCATGAAACATATGGATCCAAATCAGCCCCTTACGAAGCAACGCATAAACTAGGGTTTAAGCTTTTGTCATTCTAGCAACCCATCATCTACTTATTACTTCCCAATGACTTCCCCTAGGCCCTAATAATGGTGAAGTGTCATGTAGTTGACGTTCACATGACACCACTAGAGGAGAGACAACATACATCTCATCAAAATATCGAACGAATACCAAATTCACATGACTACTTATAGCAAGACTTCTCCCATGTCCTCAGGAACAAACATAACACCTCACAAATCATATTCATGTTCATAATAAGAGGGTTATTAATATGCATAAAGTATCTGAACATATGATCTTCCACCAAATAAACCAATAAGCACCAACTACAAGGAGTAATCAACACTACTAGCAACCCACAAGTACCAATCTGAGGTTTTGAGACAAAGATTGGATACTAGAGATGAACTAGGGTTTGAGATGAGATGGTGCCGGTGAAGATGTTGATGGAGATTGACCCCCTCCCGATGAGAGGATCGATGGTGATGACGATGGTGATGATTTCCCCCTCCCGGAGGGAAGTTTCCCCGGCAGAACAGCTCCGCCGGAGCCCTAGATTGGTTCCGCCTCGAGACGGCGACGCTTCATCCCGAAAGCTTCTTTTCGATTTTTTCCAGGGCGTAAGACTTCATATAGCAAAAGATGGGCACCGGAGGCCTACCAGGGGCGCATGAGACAGGGGGCGCGCCCAGGGGGGTAGGGCGCGCCCCCACCCTCGTGGATGGTGGGTGGCCCCCCTCTGGTGCTTTCTTCGCCCAATATTTTTTATATATTCCAAAACTGACTTCCATGGAGTTTCAGGACTTTTGGAGTTGTGCAGAATAGGTCTCTAATATTTTCTCCTTTACCAGCCCAGAATTCCAGCTGCCGACATTCTCCCTCTTCGTGCAAACCTTATAAAATAAGAGAGAAAATGCATAAGTATTGTGACATAATGTGTAATAACAGTCCATAATGCAATAAATATCGATATAAAAGCATGATGCAAAATGGACATATCAACATACGTGTCGGTTCCCTTTCTGTCACTAGGATCAAGCATCGTAAGATCGAACCCACTACCGGGCACCTCTTCCCATTGCAAGATAAATAGATCAAGTTGGCCAAACAAAACCCAAATATCGGAGAAGAAATATGAGGCTATAAGAGATCATGCAAAAAAGAGATCAAAGAAACTCAAATACTTTCATGGATATAAAAAGTTCATCGATCCCAACAAACACACTGCAAAAAGAGTTACATCATATGGATCTCCAAGAGACCGTTGTATTGAGAATCAAGAGAGAGTGAGATGAAGCCATCTAGGTACTAACTACGGACCCGAAGGTCTACAAAGAACTACTCACGCATCATCGGAGAGGCACCAATAGAAGTGGTGAACCCCTCCGTGATGGTGTCTAGATTGGATCTGGTGGTTCTGGACTCTGCGGTGGCTAGATGAATATTTCGTTGACTCCCCTAGGGTTTCTGGAATATTTTGGTATTTATAGAGCAAAGAGGCCGTCCGGGGGGACCCGAGGTGGGCACAACCCACCAGGGCGTTCCTGGGCCTCCTGACGCGCCCTGGTGGGTTGTCCCCTCCTCGGGACTCCCCCCAGGTGCAACCAGGGCCCAATATCTTCCATCTTGTCCATAAAAAAATCTTCATAAAGTTTCGTGGCATTTGGACTCCGTTTGATATTGATTTTCTGCGATGTAAAAAACATGGAAAAATCAATAACTGGCACTTGGCACTATGTCAATAGGTTAGTACCAAAAAATCATATAAAATGATTATAAAACATCCAAGATTGGTAATAAAATATCATGGAACAATCAAAAATTATAGATATGTTGGAGACGTATCGTCATCCCCAAGCTTAACTCCTACTCGTCCTCGAGTAGGTAAGTGATAAAAATGAAAAAATTGATGTGGAGTGTTGTTCATCATGTCATATCATATTCTTTACTTTATAGCATGTACATTTGGACTTTTATGTGATTCAAAGCAATAGTCTAGTTTTGACATAATAATTTAGATACTCAAGCATATCAACAAGCAACCATGTCTTTCAAAATATCAACGCTAAAATAAGTTATCCCTAGCCCATCATGCTCAAACATTGATCCATTCATGAAACACACTCGAATATTAACTACACCCAATACTTAAGTACGATCATATTGCCTCCTAGTTGGTGCTTTTATAAGAGAAGATGGCGACTCAAATTCAAAATAAAAATTGCACAAAGTAAAAGAAAGGTCCTTCGTAGAGGGAAGTAGGGATTTGTAGAGGTGCCAGAGCTCAAAGAAAAAAAATTAGAGATAAATACATTTTGAGAGGTGTATCCATCCCACCAACGAAAACGACTTAGAGTTCCCAATACTTTCCATGCATAGATATATCATAGGCGGTTCCCAACAAAAAATAAAGTTTATTCCTTTTTCCACCATAACTTTCACTTTCCATGGATAACCGTATCCACGGGTGCCCTCCATACCAACACTTTCCAAGGAATTTATTATTTGACAACATAAAGTAAATTCATTTGTTTTTGCATTTCGGGACTGGGCATCCCTAATACCTTAGGCTTACTCTCTTGCAATGACAAGTGAATAAACACTCATCTTGATAATAACACATCTATCATGGAAAATATTAGCCACCCCTCACCGCTCTGCGAGAGAAACAAACACACAAAAGAGAAGTTTATTCTGAAAATTAGAGATGGCACATGCAAATTTGCTTAGAACGGCAAAAGTATACCGCATATAGGTAGATATAGTGGACTCATGTGGCAAAACTGGTTTAAAGGATTTTGGATGCACAAGTAGTGATCAAACTTAGTGCAAAATGAAGGCTAGCAAAAGATTGGGAAGCGACCAACCAAGAAACGAATAATCTCATAAGCAAGCATTAATCATAATTAACACCGAATAATGCACCATAAGTAGGATATAATTTCATTGCACGATTATTGACTTTCGTGCATGCATAGGGAATCACAAACCTTAACACCAATATTCTTACTAAAGAATAATTACTCATCAAGATGACTCACATATCACATCATCATATCTCAAAACTATTACTAAGAATCAAGTTTATTTTGTCCAATGATCTTCATGACATTTTTCTTTTCTTTATCCTTCTTGGATATCTATAACTTTGGGTCTAATTTTCATGTGTTGCTTTTCATAAGCTCAAACAAATATAAGTGAAGATCATGAGCATAACAAATTTTCTTTCTCTCAAAACAATTTAAGTGAAGCAAGAGAGAATTTCTTCAAAAATAACAAAGCACACCGTACTCAAAAAGATATAAGTGAAGCACTAGAGCAAGTCCTAGATCATAAAAGATTTAAGTGAAGCATAGAGAGCAATTCTAACGAGTCATGACATAATTTTGGCTCTCTCAAATAGGTGTTTCCAGCAAGGATTGATGACTTAAAACATAAAATAAAACAAGCAAAGACACATATCATACAACACGCTCCAAGCAAAACACATATTATGTGACGAATAAAAATATAGTCTCGAATAAAATACCGATAGTTGTTGGAAGAAAGCGGGGATGCCACTCGGGGGCATCCCCAAGATTAGTTGGTTTCTCATTATTGGATAATAGCTTGGGATGCTGGGGCATCCCCAAGCTTAGGCTCTTACATCCTTCCTTCACCCATCGTAAGATAAGCCAAAACTTGAAAACTTCAATCACACAAAACTCAACAAAGCCTTCGTGAGATCCGTTAGTATAAGAATAATAAATCACTACTATAAGTGTTGTATCCAACCAATTCATATTTTGTTTTTATATTATATCTACTATATTCCAACTTTTCTATGGCAAAAACTCATCAAAGAAAACCATAGAGCCACCAAAATAAGCACACAACACAAAGAAAACAAAATCTGTCAAAACAGAACAGTTTGTAGCAATCTGCCTATTTCGAATACTTATGTAACTCAAAAAACTCTGAAAAATTAGGACAGCCTGAGAAATTTGTATATTGATCTACTGAAAGTGGAATGGGTATTTTATCGCTCTCTTGTAAGAAATGAAAAATAATTTTGTGAGCGTAAAAGCTTCTGTTTTTCAGCAAGATCAAACAACTATCACCCAAGAAGATCCTAAGGGCTTTACTTGGCACAAACACTAATTAAAACATAAAAAACACAATCATAACAGTAGCATAATTGTGCTAACACTCAAAACAGGAAGCAAAAAGCAAAAATAAATTTTATTCATTGGGTTCCCTCCCAACAAGCGCTATAGTTTTACGCCCTTAGCTAGGCATAAAGCAAGGATCTAAGTTTTGTCATCTTTGTCCAACTCTTCAATCAAACACTTAGAACCCTTCAAATATTTAACATAAAAACTTTCAATAGCAATACTTCTAGGAGTAAATTTAAAGATTTCATTCTTGCAAAAAGGATCTCTTATCACTTCAACAAAATCAGCGTGGATACTAATCATCTTAAGATCTCCTTTATTGCTATCACTGGAAGTTGCACCCTTGTTTCTGGATCTCCTACTCTTCACGGGAGTTTCCTCAATAATTTTAGTGGTAGTAAAAGTCGTGCTTAGATTACTAAAGATTTCTTCCAGTTTATCAATCCAAGACGTACTTTCTTCTATTCTTTCATGGATTAAGGTAGCCCTCTCTTTTAACAACTTAAGAATATCGCCCGCTTTTGACCCAAGATTAGTAGCAAAATTATGCATCTTTTTATGTATAATTTCCATATGATCTTCAGTGAGCATTTTCTTTTCGATAGCATCTAGTCTTTCCATAACATGCTCAAGAGTCAAAATTGTTTCATTAACCATAAGAGGTGGTGAGCCCACTAAATTTCCCATAGCATTAAGAGCATCAAAAGGAGGACTCATTAAGAAGTTTCCACCGGTAATCGTATCAAGGACGAATCTATACCAAGTGGTGATGCCAACATAAAAACAACACATAAGCACAATGGTAGATTGCTTACGGGTAGATCTAACTATTATGAGCATTGCAAATTCTATACCAAGCATATTTTAAACTATCTCCTCCCCTTTGTTTAAAGTTGAGAACCTCTTTCTCGAGAGTTCAAGCAATAGAGGAGGAATTATCCATAATTGCAAACAAGATCTCACACACAAAAATAGATCCGGCAAGAAACCGGCAAACAGAAAAGAGAAGCAAATAAAACGACAATTTTTTGTGAAGTGGGGGAGAAGAAAATGAGAGGCAAATGGCAAATAATGTAAATTGCGAGGAGATAAGATTTGTGATTAGGAACCTGGTTATGATGAAGATCCTCCCCAGCAACGACGCCAAAAAATTCCTTTTGATGTCGCTTGAAGCTACCTCGGGTTTTTCCCAAAGAGGAAGGGATGATGCAGCACAGCGGCGGTAGGTATTTCCCTCAGATATGAAACCAAGGTTATCAAACCAGTAGGAGAACCAAACAACACAACATAAACAACCCCTGCACACAGATAACAAATCCTCGCAACCCGACGTGTTAAAGGGGTTGTCAATCCCTTTTGGGTAACGGCGCCAGAAATGGCACGTTGACGGGAGAGAGTTGTAAATATTGATAGATCGAACGCCAAATAAAATAAATTGCAGGAAGGTATTTTTTGGTTTTTTGGTTTAATAGGGCTGAAAATAAAAGCAAATAAAAATAGATCACGAAGGCAAATAATATGAGAAAGAGACCCAGGGCCGTAGGTTTCACTAGTGGCTTCTCTCGAGAAAAATAGCAAAGCGGTGGGTGAACAAATTACTGTTGGGAAATTGATAGAACCTCAAATAATTATGACGATATCCAGGCAATGATCATTACATAGGCATCACGCCCAAGATTAGTAGACCGACTCCTGCCTGCATCTACTACTATTACTCCACACATCGACTGCTATCCAGCATGCATCTAGTGTATTAAGTTCATGGAAAACAGAGTAATGCAATAAGAACGATGACATGATGTAGACGAGATCCGTTTGTCTATGGCGGTAGATATAGATCCCATCTTTTTATCCTTAGTAGCAACGATACATACGTGGCGGTTCCCTTTCTGTCACTGGGATCAAGCACCGTAAGATCAAACCCACTACCGGGCACCTCTTCCCATTGCAAGATAAATCGATCAAGTTGGCCAAACAAAACCCAAATATCGGAGAATAAATACGAGGCTATAAGAGATCATGCATAAAAGAGATCAAAGAAACTAAAATACTTTCATGGATATAAAAAGATGCCTACAAACACACCGTTGCGGAGCTTTAAAATATGCATAAAAGATGCCTCGTATCCAAACAAAACCCAAATGCCTCGTATCCAAACTAAAATACTTTCATGGATATAAAAAGATGCCTACAAACAAAACCCAAGATGCATAAAAGTTCATTGCCCCAGATGTTAGTACTAAAATACCCAAATATCGGAGAATAAATACGGGGCTATAAGAGATCTGATCATAAACTCGAAGTTCATCGATCCCTACAAACACACCGCAAAAAGAGTTTCATCATATGGATCTCCAAGATACCATTGTATTGAGAATCAAGAAAAAGAGAGAGAGAGAGATGAAACCATCTAGCTACTAACTACGGGCTTCCAGGCGCGTCGCCACATTGGTGAAGAAGGTCAAGTGACTGGCGTAGTCATCCGAGTGGGAGGGCGGTGCATTCTCGTTGCAGATGAAGCCCAGGGCGGCATTAGCCCTGCTCCGGAGACCCTCGAGCATGGGGGCGTGCTCGCACTCCAGCATCCGCTGTTGAGGCACCTCCTTCCTGTTTTGCCGCGCGATGGCCTCAGCGTCATCAACCCGCCTCTGAACAGAGAGCAGCCCGGCACGGGTGGAGGTCAAGTCCACCTGCGCCGTGACCAGGGCGGCAGCTGTGGCCTCCTCACGCCTCTCTGCCTCATCTGACCTAGGTCGGGGAGCGGAAGTCCTGCCCGCTGCCCCAGTTCCCGCAAGCTTCAGCTCCAAGACATGCTGACCTTCAAGATCCGCGCGAACCTCGGACACTCGGCGATCGACTTCCTCCTGGACTCGGGCCTCGCGAACCCCGACGGCATCCTCCGCTTGGGCAACTGGACGCTCCCTCGTCTCTAGTTGCTCGAGCTCAAGGCTGCGCTCCATGGCTTCTAGAGCCAACGCCTCCTTGCACTTCCGGACCTCATCTTCCTCGGCACGCGTCCCCCTTAGTGCCACGAGGGCGGCCCTGCGTGCCTCCACTTGCTGCTCGAGGGACGCACTCCAGGCATGGAGCTCCCACGCGTGCTTCTCCGCAGCCCCGCGCCGGCGGTCAGCTTCACGAGCCTCCTATAGAGCCCGGGAGCAGGCCTCACGGGAGGCCGCGAGGGAGGCCTCGGCCTTCATGTTCTCTAGCTCGCGATGGTGACGCCCGAGGTTGATGGCCACTTTCAGCTTGTGCCACTCCTCCGCCAAGCAAAGACCCTCGGCCTCAAGGCGCGCGTCAACACCCTCAAGTTCTTCGCCGAGTCGGTTCATCGCGTCCGTCGCCTCCTGGAAGAGCCCATGGCGAATGACGCTCCGCTCGCGCTCGAACTCGAGCGCACGACCCATTTCGCCCTCCACCACGGGGGCTGTGGGTGGCGCCCGGCGCGGCGCGCCCCCTCTTAGCAGGGGGCTGGCGCGGCCTCAGGCGCCAGCCGGCCCTCACGAGGGGCCCGAGCCGAACAAGGCCCGCTGCTTGAAGAAGACCCCAGGGTCGAGGCTAGGAAGCTGCCGACCGAGACCAGGGGGAGCCCTTGGCATGCCTACTGCGCTCCAGGCGAGGCCACGAAGGAAGGATGGCGAAGGCGCGAGCTCGGGGCGCCTTGACGACGGACCAACTCCCACGGCTGACCCCGCGTCGTGGGCAGCACTCGAACCTGCGGCGCTGGAGCTTGGCGGGTGCGACAGGACGAGAGGGAGCTGCTTCTCAGGAGATTTCGCAGTCCCCGCAGAAGGAGTCCCGAGGGAACAATCTTCAAGAAGGGAAGACGGCTCATAGAAGATCACCGAAAAAAGGTACTTACTCGTCGACGATGATGTACTTTCGTCGCTTCAACGGCCCGAAGATACCACTGCTGCTCGAAGATCCTTTCCTTTTGCGGAGCTCCTCGAAGTCCATGCAAAGCTGACCGAAGCACTGAACATGGTGGCCAGTGCGGGGTGAAGCCAGAGAATTGCTCGGGAGAACGACTTCAGTGGTGCCTGGCTGCGGAGAACAGTCGGGCGCCGTTTCACCGCAATGTCTCGAGGCCTCCGAAGTTTTGGCCTCAGGATCCGCGTGCTGCATCGCCTCAGCAACCGGCGTTCCAGAATCATGGGATCCTGATGATGACACCTCGGGAGCCCCGGGCGGCGTCCGCACATCAGCACTCGTGCCGCCAGCCTCCGACGGTGCTCGTCCCCCTGCACCCACATTCGGGGCGAGCCCGACGCTAGCGACGGAGAGGGGAACCACGCTGGCAGGATTCTCACGGGACCCACCAGGCCGTACGGACGCAACCCCCACTCGTCAAAGGAAGGCATGCTCCTCATGAATTCAGCCTCGTTCCCACAGCGGTACATCAGACAGTTTTTCCCAGGCAAGTCGTCCGGCGAAGGGACACCTGTCAGGACCTTGAGAACCGTTTACCGTGCCCCAAGGGGGAGCCCGGACTCCTGAAACCTCATGTGGTCCTGATTGCTAAGCAAGGTCCACATCGGGCGAGAATGGCGTTGAAGCGGAGCAACCCGACGCCTGATAAAATCCCTCACCACCATCGGCGCGGTCACGCCGCGGTCCTTTAGCATCCTTAGCCGGAACCAGACAGGAGCAAGATGGGGGCTCGCGAGCCTCTCATGGCCCCAGCCAGAGTGGCGAACAGCGGGAGCTGACGGGGCATGGAGCAGGGGGCTGAGAACACCAGCATGGACAAATACCCACCGTGTCCGAAACTCGCTCATGAAGGGAGGAAGCTCAAAGTCGATCCTCGAGCCCACCGTCATGGCCACGGCCTGGAAGCTCACGCACCCCGAGCTTTGTTGGGGATCGGTCAGATGCAATGAGAAGAAATGGCGGAGAAGGGCCACAGAGGGAGCGATGCCCGTCATGGCATCACACACAAAGGTGAAGACGGAAAGGAGAGTCACGGATTGGGGTCGAGATGCAGCATATGGATCCGGTAGTGTTCAAGCACTGCGTTGAAGAAGGCAGAGAAAGGGGGAATCAGGCCCGCCCAAAGGGCGTCGATGAATATTGGGACCTCGGTGTCGGTCTGAGCGATGCGAGCGCGAGATGCAGGCCTATCCACTATCTCCCCCACTCATTGAAGCTGGTGGCGAGCATGGGACACACCTTGTCCATGGCCTCGTCGTTGAGCACCAAGGATCGGCCGACTGCAGGCTCGACGACTGGAGGCGCACTTGGCGAAGATAGTGGCTTCTTCCCCTTGTCAGCTTATTTCGGCGCCATGGTGATGAAGCAGGCGGAGTGCAGGCCAGATTGGAGAGGAGAGGCAGAGTCTCGAGGAAGCAGAAAGACTGTGGAAGCAAGGCATGGGCAATGGGAGAATAACTATGTAGGTTGCGACGGCGGCATAGCCAGGCGGGTTCAAAGGCAGCATGGGGAAGCGGAGACACCCACGTCCAATCAACCACCACGCATCAACCAAGGCCACAGGCTTTGGGGGCCCGCGGCGCTCCGTGCTTGAACCTTTAGCTTCGCCTCGAAGCCAAGCCCGAGCGCGCCTTGGGCCCGGGGGCTACTATCGGCGTCCTAGAAACGGGGGTCCCAGACTTGCCTGCCTGCGGCCCATGGCGTGGCTGGGCTGGCAGGTCTATACAACCCATCTTCATCAACAAGGCATTCAAGACCCTCGCGAGGCGGATGATGCAAGACCTCCTCAGGAGCGGCCTCGCCAGGTAGGCTCGCGAGGGGCAGAGAGATCAAGGCAAGGCAAACCTCGCGAGGTCCTCGTGACGTGAGCCATGATGATCGAGACCAGGCGGGCGCCAGCGCGCAGTGTCCTTGTTTCCTCTTTGGTTCCAACGGGGCAAGCGTAGGCACGGAGTACCGAGGCATCAGGCAAAGGTTTCCATATTGGTGCAATGAGACCAAGACCAGAAGGACGGCAGGACGGAGGTCACCATGGAGCCCAAGATGGCATCACCACCAGAGCCTTTGGCAGGCGAAGACCACCTTTTGTCAGGATAACTTGTACTCGATGTCCCCTTTCGAATCGACCGTTGTTGGCTCCCTTCCCACTCAATATTTGGGGAGAGGACCAGGGCCTATATAAGTAGAACTAGCCACCATAGGAGAGAGAGAGGAAAAAGAGAGGACAAGGGGACGAGAGACAAGTGAGGATCGACCTCATCACAAGTCCACCAAGCACAAGAACACCTCAACCTCAGGAGGCTGTTCTTCCCCTTGTAACTATTCTTCATTATCCCAAGAGGCAATCCACCACCTCCCACTGGAGTAGGGTATTACACCACAACGATGGCCCGGACCAGTATAAATCTTGTGTCTTTCTGTGTTATGAGTTCGTTGAGTTCATCTGCGACATCTTAAAGAGCTAGGGCATGGATCGATAGGGATAAAACCTTCGCACGCACCCCAGTGTTCAAACCTCAAGGGTTTGCCGGAACCCGTGATCCGAAAGTATGTATTTTGCAAATTTTCTATGTCTACAATGCTTTGCATGGTGCCACTCTAGCTAATTGCTCCCACTTTCAATATGTATCTAGATCAAGACTTAGAGTCATCTAGATCGATGTCAAAGCTTGCATCGACGTAACTTTTTACGACGAACTCTTTGTCACCTCCCTAACCGAGAAACATTTCATTATTTCACTAAGGATATTTTTGACCGTTGTCCAGTGATCTACTCCTAGATCACTATTGTACCCTCTTGCCAAACTTATGGTGAGGTACATAATAGGTCTGGTACACAGCATAGCATACTTTGTAGAACCTATGATTGAGACATAGGGAATGACTTTTCATTGTCTTTCTATTTTCTGCTGTGGTCGGGTCTTGAGTCTTTACTCAATTTCACACCTTGCAACACAAGCAAGAACTCCTTCTTTGACTGTTCCATTATGAACTACTTCAAAATTTTGTCAACGTATGTACTCATTGAAAATATATCAAGCGTCTTGATCTATATTTATAGATCTTGATGCTCAATATGTAAGTAGCTTCATCGAGTTCTTTCTTTGAAAAAATCTTTTCAAACACTCCTTTATGCTTTCCAGAAAATTCTACATTATTTCCGATCAACAATATGTCATTCACATATACTTATCAGGAATGCTGTAGTGCTCCCACTCACTTTCTTGTAAATACAGGCTTCACCGCAAGTCTGTATAAAACCATATGCTTTTATCACTTTATCAAATCATATATTCCAACTCCGAGATGCTTGCACCAGTCCATAGATGGATCGCTGGAGCTTGCTCACTTTGTTAGCACCTTTAGGATTGACAAAACCTTCCAGTTCCATCATATACAACTTATTCTTTAAGAAATCCATTAAGGAATGCAATTTTGACATCCATTTGCCAGATTTCATAAATGCGGCAATTGCTAACATGATTCGGACAGACTTTTAAGCATCGATACAAGTGAGAAAATCTCATCGTAGTTAACACCTTGAACTTGTCGAAAACATTTTGCGACAATTCAAGCTTTGTAGATAGTAACACTACTATCAGTGTCCGTCTTCCTCTTGAAGATCCATTTATTCTCAATGACTCACCGATCATCGGGCAAGTCAATCAAAGTCCATATTTTGTTCTCATACATGGATTACCATACCACTCTGGTGCGGACCATACTCTGGTTATCCTACGAGGTTCGGTAGTAACTTGATCTGAAGTTTCATGATCATCATCATTAGCTTCCTCACTAATTGGTGTAGAGATCACTAGAACTGATTTCTGTGATGAACTACTTTCCAATTCGGGAGAAGGTACAATTACCTCATCAAGTTCTACATTCCTCCCACTCACTTCTTTTGAGAAAAACTTCTTCTCTAGAAAGGATCCACTCTTTAGCAACAAAGATATTGCCTTTCGGATCTATGATAGGAGGTGTACCCAATAGTTTCTTTTGGGTATCCTATGAAGACGCACTTTTCTGATTTAGGTTTGCGCTTATCAGGCTAAAACTTTTTCACAGAAGCATCACAACCCTAAACTTTAAGAAACGACAACTTTGGTTTCTTGCCAAACCACAGTTCATATGGCATCGTCTCAACAGATTTAGATGGTGCCCTTTTTAACGTGAATGCAGTTGTCTCTAATGCATAACCCCAAAACGATAGTGATAAATCGGTAAGAGACATCATAGATCGCTCCATATCCAATAAAGTACGATTACAACGTTCGGACACACCATTATGCTGTGGTGTTCCAGGTGGCGTGAGTTGCGAAACTATTCCACATTGTTTCAAATGAAGACCAAACTCGTAACTCAAATATTCTCCTCCGCGATCAGATCATAGAAACTTCATTTTCTTGTTACGATGATTTTCCACTTCACTCTAAAATTATAGATACGTTGGAGACGTATCGTCATCCCCAAGCTTAACTCCTACTCGTCCTCGAGTAGGTAAGTGATAAAAACAAAAAAATTGATGTGGAGTGTTGTTCATCATGTCATATCATATTCTTTACTTTATAGCATGTACATTTGGACTTTTATGTGATTCAAAGAAATAGTCTAGTTTTGACATAATAATTTAGATACTCAAGCATATCAACAAGCAACCATGTCTTTCAAAATATCAACGCTAAAATAAGTTATCCCTAGCCCATCATGCTCAAACATTGATCCATTCATGAAACACACTCGAATATTAACTACACCCAATACTTAAGTACGATCATATTGCCTCCTAGTTGGTGCTTTTATAAGAGAAGATGGTGACTCAAATTCAAAATAAAAATTGCACAAAGTAAAAGAAAGGTCCTTCGCAGAGGGTAGTAGGGATTTGTAGAGGTGCTAGAGCTCAAAGCAAAAAATTTGGAGATAAATACATTTTGAGAGGTGTATCCATCCCACCAATGAAAACGACTTAGAGTTCCCAATACTTTCCATGCATAGATATATCATAGGCGGTTCCCAACAAAACATAAAGTTTATTCCTTTTTCCACCATAACTTTCACTTTCCATGGCTAATCGTATCCACGGGTGCCCTCCATACCAACACTTTCCACGGAATTTATTATTTGACAACATAAAGTAAATTCATTTGTTTTTGCATTTCGGGACTGGGCATTCCTAATACCTTTGGTTTACTCTCGTGCAATGACAAGTGAATAAACACTCATCTTGATAATAACACATCTAGCATGGAAAATATTAGCCACCCCTCACCGCTCCGCGAGCGAAACAAACACACAAAAGAGAAGTTTATTCTGAAAATTAGAGATGGCACATGCAAATTTGCTTAGAACGGCAAAATAATACCGCATATAGGTAGATATAGTGGACTCATGTGGCAAAACTGGTTTAAAGGATTTTGGATGCACAAGTAGTGATCAAACTTAGTGCAAAATGAAGGCTAGCAAAAGATTGGGAAGCGACCAACCAAGAAACGAATAATCTCATAAGCAAGCATTAATCATAATTAACACCGAATAATGCACCATAAGTAGGATATAATTTCATTGCATGATTATTGACTTTCGTGCATGCATAGGGAATCACAAACCTTAACACCAATATTCTTACTAAAGAATAATTACTCATCAAGATGACTCACATATCACATCATCATATCTCAAAACTATTACTAAGAATCAAGTTTATTTTGTCCAATGATCTTCATGACATTTTTCTTTTCTTTATCCTTCTTGGATATCTATAACTTTGGGACTAATTTTCATGTGTTGCTTTTCATAAGCTCAAACAAATATAAGTGAAGATCATGAGCATACCAAATTTTCTTTCTCTCAAAACAATTTAAGTGAAGCAAGAGAGAATTTCTTCAAAAATAACAAAGCACATCATACTCAAAAAGATATAAGTGAAGCACTAGAGGAAGTCCTAGATCATAAAAGATTAAAGTGAAGCATAGAGAGCAATTCTAACGAGTCATGACATAATTTTGGCTCTCTCAAATAGGTGTTTCCAGCAAGGATTGATGACTTAAAACATAAAATAAAACAAGCAAAGACACATATCATACAACACGCTCCAAGCAAAACACATATTATGTGACGAATAAAAATATAGTCTCGAATAAAATACCGATAGTTGTTGGAAGAAAGCGGGGATGCCACTCGGGGGCATCCCCAAGATTAGTTGGTTTCTCATTATTGGATAATAGCTTGGGATGCCGGGGCATCCCCAAGCTTACGCTCTTACATCCTTCCTTCACCCATCGTAAGATAAGCCAAAACTTGAAAACTTCAATCACACAAAACTCAACAAAGCCTTCGTGAGATCCATTAGTATAAGAATAATAAATCACTACTATAAGTGTTGTATGAAACCAATTCATATTTTGTTTTTGTATTATATCTACTATATTCCAACTTTTCTATGGCAAAAACCCATCAAAGAAAACCATAGAGCCACCAAAATAAGCACACAACACAAAGAAGACAAAATCTGTCAAAACAGAACAGTTTGTAGCAATCTGCCTATTTCGAATACTTATGTAACTCAAAAAACTCTGAAAAATTAGGACAGCCTGAGAAATTTGTATATTGATCTACTGAAAGTGGAATGGGTATTTTATCGCTCTCTTGTAAGAAATGAAAAATAATTTTGTGAGCGTAAAAGCTTCTGTTTTTCAGCAAGATCAAACAACTATCACCCAAGAAGATCCTAAGGGCTTTACTTGGCACAAACACTAATTAAAACATAAAAAACACAATCATAACAGTAGCATAATTGTGCTAACACTCAAAAACAGGAAGCAAAAAGCAAAAATAAATTTTATTCATTGGGTTCCCTCCCAACAAGCGCTATAGTTTTACGCCCTTAGCTAGGCATAAAGCAAGGATCTAAGTTTTGTCATCTTTGTCCAACTCTTCAATCAAACACTTAGAACCCTTCAAATATTTAACATAAAAACTTCCAATAGCAATACTTCTAGGAGTAAATTTAAAGATTTCATTCTTGCAAAAAGGATCTCTTATCACTTCAACAAAATCAGCGTGGATACTAATCATCTTAAGATCTCCTTTATTGCTATCACTGGAAGTTGCACCCTTGTTTCTGGATCTCCTACTCTTCACGGGAGTTTCCTCAATAATTTTAGTGGTAGTAAAAGCCATGCTTAGATTACTAAAGATTTCTTCCAGTTTATCGATCCGAGACGTACTTTCTTCTATTCTTTCATGGATTAAGGTAGCCCTCTCTTTTAACAACTTAAGAATATCGCCCGCTTTTGACCCAAGATTAGTAGCAAAATTATGCATCTTTTTATGTATAATTTCCATATGATCTTCAGTGAGCATTTTCTTTTCGATAGCATCTAGTCTTTCCATAACATGCTCAAGAGTCAAAATTGTTTCATTAACCATAAGAGGTGGTGAGCCCACTAAATTTCCCATAGCATTAAGAGCATCAAAAGGAGGACTCATTAAGAAGTTTCCACCGGTAATCGTATCAAGGACGAATCTATACCAAGTGGTGATGCCAACATAAAAACAACACATAAGCACAATGGTAGATTGCTTACGGGTAGATCTAACTATTATGAGCATTGCAAATTCTATACCAAGAATATTTTAAACTATCTCCTCCCCTTTGTTTAAAGTTGAGAACCTCTTTCTCGAGAGTGCAATTAATAGAGGAGGAATTATCCATAACGACAAACAAGATCTGACACACAAAAACAGATCCGGCAAGAAAATGGCGAACGGAAAAGAGAGGCGAATAAAACGACAATTTTTTGTGAAGTGGGGGAGAAGAAAATGAGAGGAAAATGGCAAATAATGTAAATTGTGAGGAGATAATATTTGTGATTAGGAACCTGGTTATGATGGAGATCCTCCCCAGCAACGACGCCAGAAAATTCCTTTTGATGTCGCTTGAAGCTACATTGGTTTTTTCCCAAAGAGGAAGGGATGATGCAGCACAGCGGCGGTAGGTATTTCCCTCAGATATGAAACCAAGGTTATCAAACCAGTAGGAGAACCAAGCAACACAATGTAAACAACCCCTGCACACAGATAACAAATCCTCGCAACCCGACGTGTTAAAGGGGTTGTCAATCCCTTTCAGGTAACGGCGCCAGAAATGGCACGTTGACGGGAGAGAGTTGTAAATATTGATAGATCGAACGCCAAATAAAATAAATTGCAGCAAGGTATTTTTTTGGTTTTTTGGTTTAATAGATCTGAAAATAAAAGCAAATAAAAATATATCACGAAGGCAAATAATATGAGAAAGAGACCCGGGGGCCGTAGGTTTCACTAGTGGCTTCTCTCGAGAAAATAGCAAAGCGGTGGGTGAACAAATTACTGTTGGGAAATTGATAGAACCTCAAATAATTATGACGATATCCAGGCAATGATCATTACATAGGCATCACGCCCAAGATTAGTAGACGGACTCCTGCCTGCATCTACTACTATTACTCCACACATCGACTGCTATCCAGCATGCATCTAGTGTATTAAGTTCATGGAAAACGGAGTAATGCAATAAGAACGATGACATGATGTAGACGAGATCCGTTTGTCTATGGTGGTAGATATAGATCCCATCTTTTTATCCTTAGTAGCAACGATACATACGTGGCGGTTCCCTTTCTGTCACTAGGATCAAGCACCATAAGATCAAGCCCACTACCGGGCACCTCTTCCCATTGCAAGATAAATCGATCAAGTTGGCCAAACAAAACCCAAATATCGGAGAATAAATACAAGGCTATAAGAGATCATGCATAAAAGAGATCAAAGAAACTAAAATACTTTCATGGATATAAAAAGATGCCTACAAACACACCGTTGCCGAGCTTTAAAATATGCATAAAAGATGCCTTGTATCCAAACAAAACCCAAATGCCTCGTATCCAAACTAAAATACTTTCATGGATATAAAAAGATGCCTACAAACAAAACCCAAGATGCATAAAAGTTCATCGCCCCGGATGTTAGCACTAAAATACCCAAATATCGGAGAATAAATACGAGGCTATAAGAGATCTGATCATAAACTCAAAGTTCATCGATCCCTACAAACAGACCGCAAAAAGAGTTACATCATATGGATCTCCAAGATACCATTGTATTGAGAATCAAGAGAGAGAGAGATGAAACCATCTAGCTACTAACTACGGGCTTCCAGGCGCGTCACCATGTTGGTGAAGAAGGTCAAGTGACTGGCGTAGTCATCCGAATGGGGGGGGGGGCGGTGCATTCTCGTTGCAAATGAAGCCCAGGGCGGCATTAGCCCTGCTCCGGAGACCCTCGAGCATGGGGGCGTGCTCGCGCTCCAGCGTCCACCGCTGAGGCACCTCCTCCCTGTTTTGCCGCGCGATGGCCTCGGCATCATCAACCCGCCTCTGAACAGAGAGCAGCTCGGCGCGGGCGGAGGCCAAGTCCGCCTGCGCCGTGACCAGGGCGGCAGCTGTGGCCTCCTCACGCCTCTCTGCCTCATCTGACCTAGGCCGGGGAGCGGAAGTCCTGCCCGCTGCCCCAGTTCCTGCAAGCTTCAACTCCAAGACGCGCTGACCTTCAAGATCCGCGTGAACCTCGGACACTCGGCGGTCGACTTCCTCCTGGACTCGGGCCTCGCGAACCCCGACGGCATCCTCCGCTTGGGCAACTGGACGCTCCCTCGTCTCTAGTTGCTCGAGCTCAAGGCTGCGCTCCATGGCTTCTAGAGCCAACGCCTCCTCGCGCTTCCGGACCTCATCTTCCTCGGCAGGCGTCCCCCTTAGTGCCACGAGGGCGGCCCTGCGTGCCTCCACTTGCTGCTCGAGGGACGCACTCCAGGCGTGGAGCTCCCACGCGTGCTTCTCCGCAGCCCCGTGACGACGGTCTGCTTCACGAGCCTCCTATAGAGCCCGGGAGCAGGCCTCACGGGAGGCCGCGAGGGAGGCCTCGGCCTTCACGTTCTCTAGCTCTCGTTGGTGACGCCCGAGGTTGATGGCCACTTTCAGCTTGTGCCACTCCTCCGCCAACCAAAGACCCTCGGCCTCAAGGCGCGCGTCAACACCCTCAAGTTCTTTGCCGAGTCGGTTCATCGCGTCCGTCGCCTCCTGGAAGAGCCCATGGCGAACGACGCTCCGCCCGCGCTCGAACTCGAGCGCACGACCCATTTCGCCCTCCGCCACGGGGGCTGTGGGTGGCGCCCGGCGCGGCGCGCCCCCTCTTAGCAGGGGGCTGGCGCGGCCTCAGGCGCCAGCCGGCCCTCACGGGGGGCCCGAGCCGAACAAGGTCCGCTGCTTGAAGAAGACCCCAGGGTCGAGGCTAGGAAGCTGCCGACCGAGACCAGGGGGATCCCTTGGCACGCCTACTGCACTCCGGGCGAGGCCGCGAAGGAAGGATGGCGAAGGCGCGAGCTCGGGGCGCCTTGACGACGGACCAACTCCCACGGCTGACCCCGCGTTGTGGGCAGCACCCGAACCTGCGGCACTGGAGCTTGGCGGGTGCGACAGGACGAGAGGGAGCTGCTTCTCAGGAGATTTCGCAGTCCCCGCAGAAGGAGTCCCGAGGGAATAATCTTCAAGAAGGGAAGACGGCTCATAGAAGATCACCGAAAAAAGGTACTTACTCGTTGACGACGATGTACTTTCGTCGCTTCAACGGCCCGAAGATACCACTGCTGCTCGGAGATCCTTTCCTTTTGCGGAGCTCCTCGAAGTCCATGCAAAGCTGACCAAAGCGCTGAACGTGGCAGCCAGTGCAGGGTGAAGCCGGAGAAGTGCTCGGGAGAACGACTTCAGTGGTGCCTGGCTATGGAGAACAGTCGGGCGCCATTTCACCGCAACGTCTCGAGGCCTCCGGAGTTTTGGCCTCGGGAGCCGCGTGCTGCACCGCCTCAGCAACCGGTGTTCCAGAATCATGGGATCCCGATGATGACGCCTCGGGAGCCCCGGGCGGCGTCCGCACGTCAGCACTCGTGCCGCCAGCCTCCGACGGTGCTCGTCCCCCTGCACCCAAATTCGGGGCGAGCCCGGCGCCAGCGACGAAGAGGGGAACCACGCTGGCAGGATTCTCGCGGGACCCCACCAGGCCGTACGGACGCAACCCCCACTCGTCAAAGGAAGGCATGCTCCTCATGAATTCAGCCTCGTTCCCACAGCGGTACATCAGACAGTTCTTCCCAGGCAAGTCGTCCGGTGAAGGGACACCTGTCAGGACCTTGAGAACCGTTTACCGCACCCCAAGGGTGAGCCCGGACTCCTGAAACCTCATGTGGTCCTGACTGCTAAGCAAGGTCCACATCGGGCGAGAATGGCGTTGAAGCGGAGCAACCCGGCGCCTGATAAACTCCCTCACCACCATCGGTGCGGTCACGCCGCGGTCCTTTAGCATCCTTAGCCAGAACCAGACAGGAGCAAGACGGGGGCTCGCGAGCCTCTCATGGCCCCAGCCAGAGTGGCGAACAGCGGGAGCTGACAGGGCGTGGAGCAGGGGGCTGAGCACCCCAGCATGGACAAATATCCACCTAGTTCGAAACTCGCTCGTGGAGGGAGGAAGCACAAAGTCGATCCTCAAGCCCACCGTCATGGACACAGCCTGGAAGCTCACGCACCCCGAGCTTTGCCGAGGATCGGTCAGATGCAATGAGAAGAAATGGCGGAGAAGGGCCACAGAGGGAGCGATGCCCGCCATGGCATCACACACAAAGGTGAAGATGGAAAGGAGAGTCACGGATTGGGCTCGAGATGCAGCATATGGATCCGGTAGTGTTCAAGCACTGCGTTGAAGAAGGCAGAGAAAGGGGGAATCAGGCCCGCCCAAAGGGCGTCGATGAATATTGGGACCTCGGTGTCCGTCCGAGCGATGCAAGCGCGAGATGCGGGCCAATCCACTATCTCCCCCACTCATTGAAGCTGGTGGCGAGCATGGGACAGACCTTGTCCATGGCCTCGTCGTTGAGCACCAAGGATCGGCCGACTGCAGGCTCGGCGACTGGAGGCGCACTTGGCGGAGATAGTGGCTTCTTCCCCTTGTCAGCTTATTTTGGCGCCATGGTGATGAAGCAGGCGGAGTGCAGGCCAGATTGGAGAGGAGAGGCAGAGTCTCGAGGAAGCAGAAAGACCGTGGAAGCAAGGCATGGGCAATAGGAGAATAACTATGTAGGTTGCGACGGCGGCATAGCCATGCGGGTTCAAAGGCAGCGTGGGGAAGCGGAGACACCCACGTCTAATCAACCACCACGCGTCAACCAAGGTCACAGGCTTTGGGGGCCCGCGGCGCTCCGTGCTTGAACCTTTGGCTTCGCCTCGAAGCCAAGCCCGAGCGCACCTTGGGCCCGGGGGCTACTGTCGGCGTCCTAGAAATGGGGGTCCCCAGAATTGCCTGCCTGCGGCCCATGGCGTGGCTGGGCTAGCAGGTCTATACAGCCCATCTTCATCAACAAGGCATTCAAGACCCTCGCGAGGGGCCAAGCCTCACGAGGCGGATGATGCAAGACCTCCTCAGGAGCGGCCTCGCCAGGCAGGCTCGCGAGGGGTAGAGAGATCAAGGCAAGGCAAACCTCGTGAGGTCCTCGTGACGTGAGCCATGATGATCGAGACCAGGCGGGCGCCAGCGCGCAGTGTCCTTGTTTCCTCTTTGGTTCCAAGGGGGCAAGCGTAGGCGCGGAGTACCGAGGCATCAGGCAAAGGTTTCCATATTGGTGCAATGAGACCAAGACTAGAAGGACGGCAGGACGGAGGTCACCATGGAGCCCGAGACGGCATCACCACCAGAGCCTTTGGCAGGCGAAGACAACCTTTTGTCAGGATAACTTGTACTCGATGTCCCCTTTCAAATCGGCCGTTGTTGGTTCCCTTCCCGCTCAATATTTGGGGAGAGGACCAGGGCCTATATAAGTAGAACTAGCCACCACAGGAGAGAGTGAGAGGAAAAAGAGAGGACAAGGGGACGAGAGACAAGTGAGGATCGACCTCATCACAAGTCCACCAAGCACAAGAACACCTCAACCTCAGGAGGCTTTTCTTCCCCTTGTAACTATTCTTCATTATCCCAAGAGGCAATCCACCACCGCCCACTGGAGTAGGGTATTACACCACAACGGTGGCCCGGACCAGTATAAATCTTGTGTCTTTCTATGTTATGAGTTCGTTGAGTTCATCTGCGACATCTTAAAGAGCTAGGGCATGGATCGATAGGGATAAAACCTTCGCACGCACCCCAGTGTTCAAACCTCAAGGGTTTGCCGGAACCCGTGATCCGACAGTATGTATTTTGCAAATTTTCTATGTCTACAATGCTTTGCACGGAGCCACTCTAGCTAATTGCTCCCACTTTCAATATGTATCTAGATCAAGACTTAGAGTCATCCAGATCGATGTCAAAGCTTGCATCGACGTAACTTTTTACGACGAACTCTTTGTCACCTCCCTAACCGAGAAACATTTCATTATTTCACTAAGGATATTTTTGACCGCTGTCCAGTGATCTACTCCTAGATCACTATTGTACCCTCTTGCCAAACTTATGGTGAGGTACACAATAGTTCTGGTACACAGCATAGCATACTTTGTAGAACCTATGACTGAGACATAGGGAATGATTTTTCATTGTCTTTCTATTTTCTGCTGTGGTCGGGTCTTGAGTCTTTACTCAACATCACACCTTGCAACACAGGCAAGAACTCCTTCTTTGACTGTTCCATTATGAACTACTTCAAAATTTTGTCAAGGTATGTACTCATTGAAAATATATCAAGCGTCTTGATCTATATTTATAGATCTTGATGCTCAATATGTAAGTAGCTTCATCGAGTTCTTTCTTTGAAAAAATCTTTTCAAACACTCCTTTATGCTTTCCAGAAAATTCTACATTATTTCCGATCAACAATATGTCATTCACATATACTTATCAGAAATACTGTAGTGCTCCCACTCACTTTCTTGTAAATACAGGCTTCATCGCAAGTCTGTATAAAACCATATGCTTTTATCACTTTATCAAATCATATATTCCAACTCCGAGATGCTTGCACCAGTCCATAGATGGATCGCTGGAGCTTGCTCACTTTGTTAGCACCTTTAGGATCGACAAAACCTTCTAGTTGCATCATATACAACTTATTCTTTAAGAAATCCATTAAGGAATGCTATTTTGACATACATTTGCCAGATTTCATAAATGCGGCAATTGCTAACATGATTCGGACAAACTTTTAAGCATTGATACGAGTGAGAAAATCCCATCGTAGTTGACACCTTGAACTTGTCGAAAACATTTTGCGACAATTCGAGCTATGTAGATAGTAACACTACTATCAGTGTCCGTCTTCCTCTTGAAGATCCATTTATTCTCAATGACTCACCAATCATCGGGCAAGTCAATCAAAGTCCATACTTTGTTCTCTTACGTGGATCCCATCTCAGATTTCATGGCCTCAAGCCATTTCGCGTAATCTGGGCTCATCATCGCTTCCTCATAGTTCGTAGGTTCGCCATGGTCTAGTAACATGATTTCCAGAAAGGATTACCGTACCACTCTGGTGCGGACCCTACTCTGGTTGTCCTACGAGGTTCTGTAGTAACTTGATCTGAAGTTTCATGATCATCATCATTAGCTTCCTCACTAATTGGTGTAGAGATCACTAGAATTGATTTCTATGATGAACTACTTTCCAATTCGGGAGAAGGTACAATTACCTCATCAAGTTCTACATTCCTCCCACTCACTTCTTTTGAGAGAAACTTCTTCTCTAGAAAGGATCCACTCTTTAGCAACAAAGATATTGCCTTTCGGATCTATGATAGGAGGTGTACCCAATAGTTTCTTTTGGGTATCCTATAAAGACACACTTTTCTGATTTAGGTTTGGGCTTATCAGGCTAAAACTTTTTCACATAAGCATCACAACCCTAAACTTTAAGAAACGTCAACTTTGGTTTCTTGCCAAACCACAGTTCATATGGCGTCGTCTCAACGGATTTAGATGGTGCCCTTTTTAACGTGAATGCAGCTGTCTCTAATGCATAACCCCAAAACGATAGTGATAAATCGGTAAGAGACATCATAGATCGCTCCATATCCAATAAAGTACGATTACAACATACGGACACACCATTATGCTATGGTGTTCCAGGTGGCGTGAGTTGCGAAACTATTCCACATTGTTTCAAATGAAGACCAAACTCGTAACTCAAATATTCGCCTCCGCGATCAGATCATAGAAACTTTATTTTCTTGTTATGATGATTTTCCACTTCACTCTAAAATTCTTTGAACTTTTCAAATGTTTCAGAATTATGTTTCATTAAGTAGATATACCCATATCTGCTCAAATCATCTGTGAAGGTCAGAAAATAACGATACCCGCCGCGAGCCTCAACACTTATCGGATTGCATACATCAATATGTATTATTTCCAATAAGTCAGTTGCTCGCTCCATTGTTCCGGAGAACGGAGTCTTAGTCATCTTGCCCATGAGGCATGGTTCGCAAGCATCAAGTGATTCCAAAAGTCCATCAGCATGGAGTTTCTTCACGCGCTTTACACCAATATGACCTAAACGCCAGCGCTACAAATAGGTTGCACTATCATTATTAACTTTGCATCTTTTGGCTTCAATATTATGACTATGTGTATTACTACGATCGATATTTAATAAACCATTCACCTTGGGTGTATGACCACCGAAGGTTTTATTCATGTAAACAGAATAACAATTATTCTTTGACTTAAATGAATAATCGTATTGCAATAAACATGATCCAATCATATTATGCTCAACACAAACACCAAATAACATTTATTTTAGGTTCAACACTAATCCCGAAGGTAAAGGGAGTGTGCGATGGTGCTCTTATCAACCTTGGAATGATTTCCAACACACATCGTCACCTCGTCCTCAACTAGTCTTTGTTTATTTTGCAACTCCCGTTTTGAGTTACTACTCTTAGCAACTGAACTAGTATAAAATACCGAGGGGTTTGCTATAAACACTAGTAAAGTACACATCAATAACATGTATATCAAATATACCTTTGTTCACTTTGCCATCCTTCTTATCCGTCAAGTATCTAGGGCAGTTCCACTTCCACTAACCATTTCCTTTGTAGTAGGAGCACTCAGTTTCAGGCTTGGGTCTAGCTTTGGGCTTCTTCATGGGAGTGGCAACTTGCTTGCCATTCTTCTTTAAGTTCCCTTTCTTTCCCTTACCCTTTTACTTGAAACTAGTGGTCTTGTCAACCATCAACACTTGATGTTTTTTTCTTGATTTCTACCTTTGCTGATTTCAGCATCGCGAAGAGCATTGGGAATCGTTTCCGTTATCCCTTGCATATTATAGTTCATCGCGAAGTTCTAGTAACTTGGTGATAGTGACTAAAGAACTCTGTCAATCACTATCTTATCAGGAACATTAACCCCCACTTGATTCAAGTGATTGTAGTACTCAGACATTCTGGGCGCATGCTCACTAGCTGAGCTATTCTCCCCCATCTTGTAGGTGAAGTGCTTGTCAAAGGTCTCATACCTTTCGACATGGGCATGAGTCTGAAATACCAATTTCAACTCTTGGAACATCTCATATGCTCCGTGGCATTCAAAACGTCTTTGAAGCCCCGATTCTAAGCCGTAAAGCATGGTGCACTAAACTATCAAGTAGTCATCATATCGAGCTCGCCAAATGTTCATAACGTCTGCATCTGCTCCTGCAATCGGTCTGTCACCTAGCGGTGCATCAAGGACATAATTCTTCTGTGCAGCAATGAGGATAATCCTCAGATCATGGATCCAATCCGCATCATTTCTACTAACATCTTTCAACTTAATTTTTCTCTAGGAACATATCAAAATAAACGGGGAGCTACATCGCGAGCTATTGATCTACAACATAGTTATGCAAATACTATTAGGACTAAGTTCATGATAAATTAAAGTTCAATTAATCATATTACTTAAGAACTCCCACTTAGATAGACATCTCTCTAGTCATCTAAATGACCACGTGATCCAAATCAACTAAACCATGTCCGATCATGACGTGAGATGGAGTAGCTTTCAATGGTGAACATCACTATGTTGATCATATCTACTATATGATTCACGCTCGACCTTTCGGTGTCCAGTGTTCCGAGGCCATATCTGCATATGCTAGGCTCATCAAGTTTAACCCGAGTATTTATGCGTGTGCAAAACTGGCTTGCACCCGTTGTATGTGAACGTAAAGCTTATCACACCCGATCATCACATGGTGTCTCGGCACGACGAACTTTGGCAACGGTGCAAACTCAGGGAGAACACTTGTACCTTGAAATTTAGTGAGAGATCATCTTATAATGCTACCGTCAATCAAGCAGAATAAGATGCATAAAGGATAAACATCACATGCAATCAAAATATGTGACATGATATGGCCATCATCATCTTGTGCTTTTGATCTCCATCTCCAAAGTACCGTCATGATTTCCATCGTCACCGGCATGACACCATGATCTCCATCATCTTGATCTCTATCAACGTGTCGTCATATGGTCATCTCGCCAACTATTGCTTTTGCAACTATTGCTATCGCATAGTGATAAAGTAAAGCAATTGTATGACACATCTTATGCAATAAAGAGACAACCATAAGGCTTCAACCAGTTGCCGATAACTTTAACAAAACATGATCATCTCATACAAAAATTTATATCTTGTCACGTCTTGACCATATCACATCACAACATGCCCTGCAAAAACAAGTTAGACGCCCTTTACTTTGTTGTTGCAAGTTTTACGTGGCTGCTACGGGCTGAGTAAGAACCGTTCTTACCTACGCATCAAAAACCACAACACGGTGTAGTGATTGCTTTTTGATTTTCAGAAAGAACCCTATTCATTGAATCTGATTTAACTAAAGTTGGAGAAACAGACACCCACTAGCCACCTGTGTGCGAAGCATGTCGGTAGAACCAGTCTCGCGTAAGCGTACGCGTAATGTCGGTCTGAGCCGCTTCATCCAACAATGCCGCTGAACCAAGAATCAACTAGTGACAGCAAGCAATATCTATATACCTACGCCCACAACTCCTTTTTGTTCTACTCGTGCATATAACATCTACGCATAAACCTGGCTCAGATGCCACTGTTGGGGAACACAGTAATTTCAAAAAAATTCCTACGCACACGCAAGATCATGGTGATGCATCGTAACGAGAGGGAAGAGTATCATCCACGTACCCTCATAGACCATAAGCGGAAGCGTTATGACAACGTGGTTGATGTAGTCGTACGTCTTAACGATCGACCAATCCCTAGTACCGAACGTACGACACCTACGTGATCTGCACACGTTTAGCTCGGCGACTTCCCACGAACTCACGATCTAGTAGAGCTTCGAGGGACAGTTTCGTCAGCACGACGGCCTGATGACGGTGATGATGATGCTACCGGAACAGGGCTTCACCTAAGCACCGCTACGATATAACCGGGGTGGATTATGGTGGAGGGGGCACCGCACACGGCTAAAAGATCAACTAATCAACTTGTGTGTCTATGGGGTGCCCCCTGGCCACGTATACAAAGAAGTGGAGGAGGGGGAGGGCCGGCCCTCCTATGGCACGCCCTGGGGAGTCCTACTCCCCCCTCCATGTAGTAGGAGTAGGAGAGAAGGAAAGGGAAAAGAGAAGAGAAGGAAGGAGGGGGCGCCGCCCCTCCCCCTAGTCAAATTCGGACTAGGCCTTGGGGGGGGGGCACAGCCTCCTCTCTCTCTCTCTCTCTCTCTCTCTTTACCCTAAAGCCCAATAAGGCCCAAATACTCCCCGGCGAATTCCCGTAACTCTCCGGTACCCCAAAAAATACCCGAATCACTCGGAACCTTTCCGATGTCCGAATATAGTCGTCCAATATATCGATCTTTACGTCTCGACCATTTCGAGAATCCTCATCATGTCCCCGGTCTCATCCAGGACTCTGAACTACCTTAGGTACATCAAAACACATAAACTCATAATACCGATCATCACCGAACCTTAAGCGTGTGGACCCTATGGGTTCAGAACTATGTAGACATGGCCGAGACTCATTTCCGGTCAATAACCAATAGCGGAACCTGGATGCTCATATTGGTTTGTACATATTCTACGAAGATCTTTATCGGTCAAACCGCATAACAACATACGTTGTTTCCTTTGTTATCGATATGTTACTTGCCCGAGATTCGATCGTCGGTATCTCAATACCTTGTTCAATCTCATTGCTAGCAAGTCTATTTACTCGTTCTGTAATGCATCATTCCACAACTAACTCATTAGTTACATTGCTTGCAAGGCTTATAGTGATGTGCATTACCGAGAGGGCCCAGAGATACCTCTCCGACAATCGGGGTGACAAATCCTAATCTTGATCTATGCCAACTCAACAAGTACCATCAGAGACACCTGTAGAGCACCTTTATAATCACCCGGTTATGTTGTGACATTTGGTAGCACACAAAGTGTTCCTCCGGTATTCGGGAGTTGCATAATCTCATAGTAGTAGGAACATGTAGAAGTCATGAAGAAAGCAATAGCAACAAACTAAACAATCATCGTGCTAAGCTAACGGATGGGTCAAGTCAATCACATCATTCCCTAATGATGTGATCCCGTTAATCAAATGACAACTCATGTCTATGGCGAGGAAACTTAACCATCTTTGATTCAACAAGCTAATCAAGTAGAGGCATACTAGTGACACTTTGTTTGTCTATGTATTCACACATGTACTAAGTTTCTGATTAATACAATTCTAGCATGAATAATAAATATTTATCATGATATGAGGAAATATAAATAACAACTTTATTATTGCCTCTACGACATATTTCCTTCAAATTTCACTCTATGTCTATGGATATCCTCGTTTGTTCCTTGTGGGACTAACCCATGTAGGTATTGAAAGTGCAACTCACTCCAATGGATTGCTCCAAATGATCTACATCGACATTGAGCATCTACATATTCAACACCTACATGAAGTCATCATTGACAAAACCCAAGGTTAGTTCATCCCTCTTGGGGGGATATCACATCTAGGGGGAGCTTTACATGTAAAAGTGGTAACCCCACTTGTGCTTAAACGATGAGTATGAACTACAATCAAATGTTCTCATTTGACTCCTCAGTCAATATACTCATATATAGATCACCTAGTCATCGCAAATTGCTTAATAGATGCTAGAGTGTTTGTGCATGCTTTGTCACATATTTTATTTGCTATCTTATTGTGTGGGCATGTTGGGTGCATAATTTTGTCATTCGAGGACATCCATTTGTTGCTATGCTTATTTGGTCTTTTTCTTTTGGCCAAATGGATGGACAAGAATGCCTAAGTACTCCCTCTAGCTATCTACGCTTTTCTCGTCTCAAACTGTATTCATGCTATCTCACAAATTTTGAACAAGTCGAATTCGGACCGTGATGACCCACAAGTATAGGGGATCTATCGTAGTCCTTTCGATAAGTAAGAGTGTCGAACCCAACGAGGAGCAGAAGGAAATGATAAGCAGCTTTCGGTAAGGTATTATCTGCAAGCATTGAAATTATCGGTAACAGATAGTTTTGTGATAAGGTAATTTGTAACGGGTAACAAGTAATAAAAGTAAATAAGGTGCAGCAGGATGCCCCAATCCTTTTTGTAGCAAAGGACAAGCCCGTACAAACTCTTATATAAAGGAAAGCGCTCCCGAGGACACATGGGAATTATCGTCAAGCTAGTTTTCATCACGTTCATATGATTCGTGTTCGGTACTTTGATAATTTGATATGTGGGTGGACCGGTGCTTGGATACTTCCCTTCCTTGGACAAGCATCCCACTTATGGTTAACCCCTATTGCAAGCATCCGCAACTACAAGAGAAGTATTAAGGTAAACCTAACCATAGCATGAAACATATGGATCCAAATCAGCCCCTTATGAAGCAACTCATAAACTAGGGTTTAAGCTTCTGTCACTCTAGCAACCCATTATCTACTTATTACTTACCAATGCCTTCCTCTAGGCCCAAACAATGGTGAAGTGCCATGTAGTCGACGTTCACATGACACCACTAGAGGAAAGACAACATACATCTCATCAAAATATCAAACGAATACCAAATTCACATGACTACTTATAGCAAGACTTCTCCCATGTCCTCAGGAACAAACGTAACTACTCACAAATCATATTCATGTTCATAATCAGAGGGGTATTAATATGCATAAAGGATATGAACATATGATCTTCCACCGAATAAACCAACTAGCATCAACTACAAGGAGTAATCAACACTACTAGCAACCCACGGGTACCAATATGAGGCTTTGGGACAAAGATTGGATACAGGAGATGAACTAGGGTTTGAGATGAGATGGCGCTAGTGAAGATGTTGATGGAGATTGACTCCCTCCCGATGAGAGGATCGTTGGTGATGACAATGGTGATGATTTCCCCCTCCCGGAGGGAAGTTTCCCCGGCAGAACAGCTACGCCGGAGCCCTAGATTGGTTCCGCCTTGTGGCGGCAGAGTTTCATCCCGTGAGCTTGCTTATGATTTTTTCCTCGACGACAGACTCCATATAGCCAAAGATGGGCATCAAAGGGCTGCCAGGGGGCCCACGAGGTAGGGGGCACGCCCAGGGGAGTAGGGCGCGCCCCCACCCTCGTGGATGGTGGGTGGCCCTCCTTTGGTACTTCTTTCGCCCAATATTTTTTTTATATTCTGAAACGTGCTCCTGTGCAGTTTCAGGACTTTTGGAGTTCTGCAGAATAGGTCTCTAATATTTGCTCATTTTCCAGCCTAGAATTCCAGCTGCCGGCACTCTCCCTCTTCATGTAAACCTTGTAAAATAAGAGAGAATATGCATAAGTATCGTGACATAATATGTAATAACAACCCATAATGCAATTAATATCGATATAAAATCATGATGCATAATGGACGTATCAACTCCCCCAAGCTTAGACCTCACTTGTCCTCAAGCGAAAGCCGATATCGAAAAATATGTCCACATGTTTAGCGATAGAGGTGTCGATAAAAATAAAATACGGACACGAGAGCATCATGATCATTCTTAGAACAACAACATATGATCTCTTATGCTAAAGTAGCAATTCAATCAAAAATTCAAGTATGAATCAGAAACTTCATTGAGAACCAACAAACTATAATCTCAGGCATTGAAGCAATTGCAATTTATCATAACATAGGAAAGAGTCAATATAAGAGCTTTTCAGCAAGTCCACCTACTCAACCATCATTTAGTCTTTCACAATTGCTAACACTCACGCAATATTTATGGTTATGAAGTTTTAGTCGGACACAGAGAAAGATAGGGGCTTATAGTTTTTGCCTCCCAACCTTTTACCTCAAGGGTAATGTCAACAATAATAGTTCATGAAAACTCACATCTAATTAGCTATATATATCAGGATCTTTCCAACACATTGTGCTTGACAAAGGATAAAAATGTAAAAAGGAAAGGTGAAGATCACCATGACTCTTGTAGGAAGTATAAGACAAGAATAAAAGATAGGCCCTTCACAGACGGAAGCAGAGGTTGTCATGTGCTTTCATGGTTGGATGCACAAAATCTTAATGCGAAAGAATGTCACTTTATATTTCCACTTGTGATATGGACCTGTATTATGCAGTCCGTTACTTTTATTCCTTCCACATCACAAGATCGTATAAAGCTTATTTTCTCCACACTAATAAGTCATACATATTTAGAGAGCAATTTTTATTGCTTGCAACAATGACAACTTACTTGAAGGATCTTACTCAATCCATAGGTAGATGTGGTGGACTCTCATGGCAAAACTATGTTTAAGGATGTTTGGAAGCACAAGTAGTATCTCTACTTGGTGCAAAGAATTTGGCTAGCATGAGGGGGAAAGGCAAGCTCAGCATGTTGGGTGATCCATGACAATATAATTTATTTTATATGTAAGAAAACATAACCCATTACGTTGTCTTCCTTGTCCAACATCAACTCTTTAGCTTGTCATATTTTAATGAGTGCTCACAATCATAAAATATGTCCAAGATAGTATATTTATATGTGAAAACCTCTCTTTCTTTATTACTTCCTATTAATTGCAACGATGACCAAAACTATGTTTGTCAACTCTCAACAACTTTTATTCATCATACTTTTTATATGTGAAGTCATTACTCTCCATAAGATCCATATGATCTCTTTATTTATTTTTATTATTTCTCTTTTATTTTATTCCCTCAAGATCATAGCAAGATAATCAAGCCCTTGACTCAACACTAATCTTTATTATATATAGCTCACGGACTCGATTACATAGAAGGATCATAAAGCAAAACTCAAAACTAGATCATGCTAAAACTTTATTCTACTAGATCAAGATATTACCAAAAGGATCGAACTAAGAAAAACAGTAAAGATAAAAGTGTGATGGTGATACGATACCGGGGTACTCCCCCAAGCTTGGCAGTTGCCAAGGGGAGTGCCCATACCCATGTGTTTGTGTCTCCTTCCTCAGAGGTAGTGATGATGGAGTTGTTGATGATGTAGGCTTGTCGTCCATCTTCCAAGGCATAGGCTCACCATCATAGAAGGATGATCGAGTCTCCGGGATCCTCGAATCTGCAGCCAAACTCATCCTCTTGAATCTATATTCATACTCACAGTTTTGCTTTTGCAGGTCATAGATCTGGGCTTGGAGATGCTCGATTTTCTCGTGAAGCTTGAAGATGGTCTCCCCGATGTTTCTGGCATCTAGCTTGGCGGTGTTGGTGAACTCTGTGATCATTACGTGGTTGGTGTCGAGACCACGTTCCACCATCTCCTAGCACTTGAAAACTTGTTGCTCCATTGCTTCGAGTCTTATCTCCACGCTTCCGGTCCTCCTTGGTCCCTCAACATCGCGGATGTGGAGCAACCCCTCATGCATCTCAATGGTTTGAGGGTGTTGCAGCACTTCCGCAAGGTAGGGGTTTATGACCTTCTCGAAAAACTTGTCCTTGGGGGCACTTCGAGATGTCATGGTGATCTAGATCTGTCAGAAAATAGCTCGAAACAAAAACAGAGGATATTTGCGTGGTACGGTGGTCAAATCCGTCGGGAGATTATATAATAAATTTTTACCTACCAAAAGAAGTATCATGCAAGAAAACGGAGTCCGGAGAGCACATGAGGTGCCAACGAGGCAGGGGGCGCGCCCAGGGGGGTAGGGTGTGCCCTCCACCCTCGTGGACGTCTCATGTCCTTCCCGGACTGCTTCTTATTTTCCTATTTTCTTAAATATTCCAAAACGGGGGAACATTGCTATTAGAACTGTTTTGGAGTCGGTTTACTTACCGTACCTCATACCTCATCCTTTTCGGAGTTTGAAACATTCTAGAAAGTGTCCCTTATGTATTCCTCCGGGGTTACGGTTTCAATAAAATTAGTTTCAACATTTATGGGATTACCTAAGATATAATGTTTGATTCTTTGACCGTTCACCACCCTCAGATTTATGCCTTCGAAGTTGTTGATTTTTATGGCACCGGAACGATAGACCTCCTCAATAACGTAAGGCCCTTCCCATTTAGAGAGGAGTTTGCTTGCAAAAATTCTTAAATGAGAGTTGTATAATAATACATAATCGCCTACATTAAACTCACGTTTTTGTATCCTTTTATCATGACATCTTTTAACTTTTTCTTTAAACAGTTTGGCATTCTCATAGGCCTGCGTTCTCCATTCATCAAGTGAGCTAATGTCAAAAATCCTCTTCTCACCGGCAAGTTTGAAACCATAATTGAGCTCTTTAATGGCCCAATATGCCTTATGTTCTAGTTCGAGAGGTAAGTGACAAGCTTTTCCATAAACCATCTTATACAGAGACATACCCATATGATTTTTATATGCAGTTCTATAAGCCCATAATGCATCATCAAGTTTCTTGGACCAATTCTTTCTAGATCTATTAACAGTCTTTTGCAAAATTAATTTAAGCTCTCTATTACTCAATTCTACTTGACCACTAGACTGTGGGTGATAAGGAGATGCAATTCTATGATTAACATCATACTTAGCAAGCATTTTACGGAAAGCACCATGAATAAAATGTGAACCACCATTAGTCATTAAATATATAGGGACTCCAAATCTCAGAAAAATAAATTCCTTAAGCATCTTAATAGATGTATTATGATCAACACTACTAGTTGGAATAGCTTCTAGCCACTTAGTAACATAATCAACAGCAACTAGAATATCTGTATACCCATTGGAGGAAGGAAACGGTCCCATATAATCAAAGCCCCAAACATCAAATGGTTCAATAACAATTGAATAATTCATAGGCATTTCTTGATGTCTACTAATATTACCAATTCTTTGGCATTCATCACCAGACAAGACAAACTTACGGGCATCTTTGAAGAGAGAAGGCCAATAAAAACCGGATTGCAATACCTTGTGTGCAGTTCTATCTCCAGCATGGTGTCCTCCATAAGCCTTGGATTGACACTTGCATAGGATCTGTTCCTGTTCATGCTCAGGTACACAACGTGTAATGATCCCATCTACTCCTTCCTTATAAAGGTGTGGGTCATCCCAGAAGTAATGTCTTAAATAATAGAAAAAGTTTTTTCTTTTGTTGGTATGTGAAACTAGGTGGTATAAATTTATCAACAATATAGTTAGCATAATCAGCATACCATGGAGCAGTACGAGAAGCATTTATGACATCTAGTTGGTCATCAGGAAAGTTATCATCAATAGGTAGTGGGTCATCTAGAACATTCTGTAACCTAGACATGTTGTCTGCAACTGGGTTCTCATCTCCCTTTCTATCAATAATATGCAAATCAAATTCTTGTAGCAAGAGAACCCATCTAATAAGTCTAGGTTTAGCATCTTTCTTTTCCATAAGATATTTAATAGCAGCATGATCAGTGTGAACAGTTACTTTAGAATCAACAATATAAGGTCTGAACTTATCACAGGCAAATACAACTGCTAAAAATTCTTTTTCAGTAGTAGCATAATTTCTTTGAGCACTGTCTAGAGTTTTACTAGCATATTGGATAACATTTAATTTCTTATCAACTCTTTTCCCTAGAACAGCCCCTACAGCATAATCACTAGCATCACACATTATTTCAAATGGTAAATCCCAATCAGGTGGCTGAACAATAGGTGCAGAAATCAAAGCTTTCTTAAGTATTTCAAATGGTTCTACACAATCATCATCAAAGATAAAAGGAACATCCTTTTGTAAGAGATTAGTCAGAGGCCTAGAAATTTTAGAGAAGTCCTTAATGAACCTCCTATAAAAACCGGCATGACCTAGTAAGCTTCTTATACCTTTAATGTCCTTAGGACACGTCATCTTTTCAATAGCATCAACCTTAGCTTTATCAACTTCAATACCTCTTTCAGAAATTTTATGCCCCAAGACAATACCTTCATTGACCATAAAGTGGCACTTCTCCCAATTCAAGACAAGATTAGTTTCTTCACATCTCTGCAAAACTCGATCAAGCTTGCTTAAGTAATCATCAAAAGGAAGTTCCATAAATGGAGAAATCATCCATGAAAACCTCAACAATCTTTTCACAAAAGTCAGAGAATATAGCAGTCATACATCTTTGAAAAGTAGCAGGTGCATTGCATAAACCAAAAGGCATACGTCTATAAGCAAAGGTACCGAAAGGGCAAGTAAAAGTTGTCTTTTCTTGATCCTCCTTTGATTCAGGTATTTGAGAGAAACCAGAATAACCATCTAGAAAGCAAAAATGTGTATGTTTGGACAGTATTTCTAGCATTTGATCAATAAAAGGTAAAGGGTGATGATCCTTTTTAGTAGCTTTATTTAGTTTGCGGAAATCAATTACCATTCTATAACCTGTAACAATTCTTTGTGGGATCAATTCATCTTTATCATTAGGAACAACAGTAATACCTCCCTTCTTAGGGACACAATGGACAGGACTTACCCACTGACTATCAGCAACGGGATAGATTATACCTACTTCCACAAGCTTTAGTATTTCTTTTCTTACCACTTCTTTCATCTTAGGATCTAACCGTCATTGGTGATCAACAACTGGTTTAGCATCCTTCTCCAATTTTATTTTGTGATGGCATAAAGTGGGACTAATGCCCTTAAGATCATCAAGAGTATATCCAATAGCAGCATGGTGCTTCTTCAGAGTTTTCAATAATTTCTTTTCTTCATGCTCTGAAAGGTTAGCACTAATAATAACATGATATATCTCTTTCTCATCAAGATAAACATATTTGAGAGTATCAAAAAAATTCCTACGCACACGCAAGATCATGGTGATGCATCACAACGATAGGGAAGAGTAGCATCCACGTACCCTCGTAGACCATAAGCAGAAGCGTTATGACAACGTGGTTGATGTAGTCGTATGTCTTCAGGATCGACCGATCCCTAGTACCGAACGTACGACACCTCCGCAATCTGCACACATTCAGCTCGGTGACTTCCCGCGAACTCACGATCCGTAGATCTTCAAGGGACTGTTTCGTCAGCACGACGGCGTGATGGCGGTGATGATGATGCTACCGGAACAGGGCTTCGCCTAAGCATACGGCACACGGCTAAAAGATGTGGGTCATCCCAGAAGTAATGTCTTAAATCATAGAAAAACTTTTTTCTTTTGTTGGTATGTGAAACTAGGTGGTATAAATTTATCAACAATATAGTTAGCATAATAAGCATACCATGGAGCAGTACGAGAAGCATTTATGACAGCTAGTTGTTCATCAGAAAAGCTATCATCAATAGGTAGTGGGTCATCTAGAACATTCTCTAACCTAGACAAGTTGTCTGCAACTGGGTTCTCAGCTCCCTTTCTATCAATAATATGCAAATCAAATTCTTGTAGCAAGAGAACCCATCTAATAAGTCTAGGTTTAGCATCTTTCTTTTTCATAAGATATTTAATAGCAACATGATCAGTGTGAACAGTTACTTTAGAATCAACAATATAAGGTCTGAACTTATCACAAGCAAATACAACTGCTAAAAATTCTTTTTCAGTAGTAGCATAATTTCTTTGAGCATTGTCTAGAGTTTTAATAGCATATTGGATAACATTTAATTTCTTATCAACTCTTTGCCCTAGAATAGCCCCTACATCATAATCACTAGCATCACACATTATTTCAAATGGTAAATCCCAATCAGGAGGCTGAACAATAGGTGCAGAAATGAAAGCTTTCTTATGTATTTCAAATGCTTCTACACAATCATCATCAAATACAAAAGGAACATCCTTTTGTAAGAGATTAGTCAGAGGCCTGGAAATTTTAGAGAAGTCCTTAATGAACCTCCTACAAAAACCGTCATGACCAAGTAAGTGTAACATCCCAAATTTTCAATTTGGAATGTTATACATTAGATCATCATTGCATATCATATTTTACTGCATTTTGGTTTGATCCTAGAAATTCTACGCAACTCAAGGACCCACCGAGAGAGTTGGGGATTTCGTTATTTTCATATTCGAGTTTTCTCGAATTTTGAAAAGAGGATCGTTTGATTTTAATTATTTTCTCTTTGTATATTTATTTTATAAAAAAATAAAAGAGAGAGGATAAAATGAATTCCTCAAAATAAAGAATTATCGAAGATTTAATATTAAAATCAAATAAGATTTTTTTCAGAGTTTTATTGTTATTTTATTTGAATTAGGAAAAATATGCATTTTTCAAAATTGTATTTTAGGCCCAAATAAATGTTCACCTTATCCGGCCTGTTTTTAGAGGACGGGTAAAATTTATTTTGGGATTTTTGGAGTCTGTTTAGTATTTCTTTTCTTTCTTTTTCTGCACGTCGAAATTATTTAAAAAAAAGTCAAACCGACTCCAGGCCGTACCCGAGCGGGACTCCGCCCGGGAGGGCTTTATAAAGCCGCAACCCGAGGCCCAAGTCGCGCCCGCAGCCCACCCCGCCAAAACCCTAGCCGCGGCCGCCGCCCGCTCGCCTGCCGCCCCGCGCCGCCGCCACCCGCTCGCCTGCCGCCCCGCCGCCCGCGCCGCCGCCGACCCCGCCGCTGGAGCCGCTCGCCGCCGCCGCCGTCTCGCCGAACTTCGCCGGAGGTAGCCGCCGCCGCCTCAGTTTTCGTTAGAAAACCGTCGGATTTTTTTAGAATCCGTGTTTTTTTAGATCGGTTTATTTATTTATTTATTTCGGTTTAGTTATTTAGCGAACGCCCATTCGTTCGTTCGTTTTAACGAACGGTTTTCACCGTTTAGCTGCAGACAGCGAACATTCGTTCGTTAACCTGTTCGTCAATTTTTCTATTTCTCGGATTTTCTGTGATTATTTTCGATCGTGATTTCTGTTCCGATTTTCGTTCTAGTATAACTTTTCGCTCGTTTATCGGAATCAGGCGATTCAAGCACCTAGAGTTTCGTCCCGAAACCCTCTTTCTGTTTAACCAACTTAAACAAGTTTTTGCTACTGCAAAATTTGACTTTAGTCCAGATTAGTAAACGAAGCCTGTTTTTCTTTCGCCGTTTGAGTTTTGTTGCTTCGTTTGATTTGATTCTTTTTGCAAACCGGAGTTTGATACGTCCATTTTGCATCATGCTTTTATATCAATATTTATTGCATTATGGGCTGTTATTACACATTATGTCACAATACTTATGCCTATTCTCTCTTATTTTACAAGGTTTCCACAAAAAGGGAGAATGCCGGCAGCTGGGATTCTAGGCTGGAAAAGGAGCAAATATTAGAGACCTATTCTACGCAGCTCCAAAAGTCCTGAAACTTCACGGAAGATGTTTTCCAAATATATAAAAAATACTGAGAGCAAGAACTTCACCAGGGGGCCACACCCTGCCCACGAGGGTGGGGGCGCGCCCTACCCCTCTGGGCGCGCCCCCCTACCTCGTGGGCCCCCTGGTGGCCCTCTGGTGGCTATCTTCTGCTATATGAAGTCTTTCGGTGGAAAAAATCATAATCCATCTTCTTGGACGAAACTCCGCCGCCACGAGGTGGAACCTTGGCAGATCCAATCTAGGGCTCGGGCAGAGCTGTTCTGCCGGGGAAACTTCCCTCCCGGAGTGGGAAATCATTGCCATCATCATCACCAACACTCCTCTCATCAGGAGAGGGCAATCTCCATCAACATCTTCATCAGCACCATCTCATCTCAAAACCCTAGTTCATCTCTTGTATCCAATTCTTGTCTCCAAGTCCGGGATTGGTGCTAGTAGGTTGCTAATAGTGTTAATTACTCCTTGTAGTTGATGCTATTTGGTTTAATTGGTGGAAGATCATATGTTCAGATCCTATATGCATATTAATACCCCTCTGATTATGAACATGTTTATGCTTTGTGACTTGTGAGTAATTACTTTTGTTCCTGAGGACATGGGAGAAGTCTGGCTATTAGTAGTCAAGTGAATTTGGTATTCGTTCGATATTTTGATGAGATGTATGTTGTCTTTCCTCTAGTGGTGTTATGTGAACGTCGACTACATGACACTTCACCATTGTTTGGGCCTAGAGGAAGGCATTGGGAAGTAATAAGTAGATGATGGGTTGCTAGAGTGACAGAAGCTTAAACCCTAGTTTATGCGTTGCTTCGTAAGGGGTTGATTTGGATCCATATGTTTCATGATATGGTTAGGTTTACCTTAATACTTTTACTGTAGTTGCGGATGCTTGCAATATAGGTTAATCATAAGCGGGATGCTTGTCCAAGTAAGGAGAGTACCCAAGCACCGGTCCACCCACATACCAAATTATCAAAGTACCGAACGCGAATCATATGAACGTGATGAAAAGTAGCTTGACGATATTCCCATGTGTCCTCGGGAGCACTTTACATCATATAAGAGTTTGTCCAGGCTTGTCCTTTGCTACAAAGAGGATTGGGCCACCTTGCTGCACCTATTTACTTTTGTTACTTGTTGCTTGTTCCAAATTATCTTATCACAAAACTATCTGTTACCACTTATTTCAGTACTTGCAGAGAATACCTTATTGGAAACCGCTTATCATTTCCTTCTGCTCCTCGTTGGGTTCGACACTCTTACTTATCGAAAGGACTACGATAGATCCCCTGTACTTGTGGGTCATCAGGACTCTTTTCTGGCGCCATTGCCGGGGAGTGAAGCGCCTTTGGTAGGTGGAATTTGGTAAGGAAAAATTTATATAGTGTGCTGAAATTTACTGTCACTTGTTACTATGGATGGTAATCCTCTGAGGGGCTTGTTCGGGGTATCTTCACCCCAACCAGTAGAGCAAAGAGTTGCTCCTCAACCTACTGAACCTACTGAAAATGAAAATGAGAATGCTTGCTTTGAAGTTCCTTCGGGTATAATAGAAAAACTGCTAGCTAATCCTTTTTTAGGAGATGGAACAAAACATCCTGATGAACATCTAATATATGTGGATGAAGTTTGTGGATTATTTAAGCTTGCAGGTGTACCCAGAGATGTTGTTAAGAAGAAGGTCTTCCCTTTATCTTTGAAGGGAGATGCATCGACATGGTATAGGCTATGTGATGATATGAGGTCTTGGAATTATAAACGATTGAAATTGGAGTTTCATCAGAAGTTTTATCCTATGCATCTTGTTCATCGTGATCACAATTATATATATAATTTTTGGCCTCGCAAAGGAGAAAGCATTGCTCAAGCTTGGGTGAGGCTTAAATCAATGTTATATTCATGCCCCAATCATGAGCTTTCAAGACAAATGATTATTCAAAAATTTTATGCTCAGCTTTGTGGTAACAATCGCACCATGCTTGATACTTCTTGTGATGGCTCTTTTATGATGAAGACTATTGAATTCAAATGGGATTTATTGGAAAGAATTAAACGCAACTCTGAAGATTGGGACCTCGACAATGCTAAGGAGTCAGGTATGACACCTAGTTTTGATTGTGTTAAATCTTTTATGGATACCGATATTTTTCGTAAATTTAGCACTAAATATGGACTTGACTCTGAGATAGTAGCTTCCTTCTGTGAATCTTTTGCTACTTATGTTGATCTCCCCAAGGAGAAGTGGTTTAAATACCATCCTCCCATAGAAGTAAAAGTAGCTACACCTATCAAAGTTGAAGAAAAGACTATCACTTATAATGATCCTATTGTTCCTACTGCTTATGTTGAGAAACCACCTTTTCCTGTTAGGATAAAAGATCATGCTAAAGATTCAACTGTGGTTCGAAAAAGCAATATTAAAACATATACACCTCCTGAGAAAGTTAAAGTTGAACCTAATATTGCTATTGTTAAATATCTCTTGTCTGATAATATTGATGGGCATGTTATTTATTTCTGTGATGAAACTGCTAGAATTGCTAAACCCAATGATAAAGATAAACCTAGACCTGTGGTAGGAATGCCTGTTATTTCTGTTAAAATAAGAGATCATTGTTATCATGGCATATGTGATATGGGTGCTAGTGCTAGTGCAATACCATATTCCTTATACAAATAAGTTATGCATGATATTGCACCTGCTGAGATGGAAGATATTGATGTCACAATTAAACTTGCAAATAGAGATACTATTTCACCAATGGGAATTGTTAGAGATGTTGAAGTCTTGTGTGGGAAAACTAAATATCCTGTCGATTTTCTTGTTCTTGGATCCCCACAAGATAACTTTTGTCCCATTATTTTTGGTAGACCCTTCTTAAATACTGTTAATGCTACCATAGATTGCAAAAGAGATGTTGTTACTATCGGTTTAGATGATATGACTCATGAATTTAATTTTTCTAAATTTAGTAGGCAACACCGTGAAGAAGAATTACCTAGTAAGGATGAAATTATTGGTCTTGCTTCTATTGTCGTACCTCCTAGTGATCCTTTAGAACAATATTTGCTAGACCATGAAAATGATATGTTTATGAATGAAAGAAGAGAAAAAGATGAAGTATTCTTTAAACAGGAACCTATTCTGAAACACAATTTGCCTATTGAAATCCTAGGGGATCCTCCTCCACCCAAGGGTGATCCCGTGTTTGAGCTTAAACCGTTACCTGATACTCTTAAATATGCTTATCTTGATGAGAAAAAGATATATCTTGTTATTATTAGTGCTAACCTTTCAGAGCATGAAGAAGAGAGATTATTGAAAACTCTGAAGAAGCACCGTGCTGCTATTGGGTATACTCTTGATGATCTTAAGGGCATTAGTCCCACTCTATGTCAACATAAAATTAATTTGGAAGAAGATGCTAAACCAGTTCGTGATCATCAACGCCGGCTGAATCCTAAAATGAAAGAAGTGGTAAGAAAGGAGATACTAAAGCTCCTTGAAGCAGGTATAATTTATCCCGTTGGTGATAGTCAGTGGGTAAGCCTTGTCCATTGTGTCCCTAAGAAGGGAGGTATTACCGTTGTTCCTAATGATAAAGATGAATTGATTCCTCAAAGAATTGTTACAGGTTATAGGATGGTAATTCATTTCCACAAATTAAATAAGGCCACTAAAAAGGATCATTACCCCTTACCTTTTATTAATCAAATGCTAGAAATATTATCTAAACATACACATTTTTGCTTTCTAGATGGTTATTCTGGTTTATCTCAAATACTTGTGTCAGCCAAAGATCAATCAAAGACTACTTTTACATGCCCTTTTGGTACTTTTGCTTATAGACGTATGCCTTTTGGTTTATGTAATGCACCTGCTACCTTGCAAAGATGCATGATGGCTATATTCTCTGACTTTTGTGAAAAGATTTGTGAGGTTTTCATGGATGACTTTTTTGTCTATGGATCTTCTTTTGATGATTGCTTGAGAAACCTTGATCGAGTTTTGCAGAGATGTGAAGAAACTAATCTTGTCTTGAATTGGGAAAAGTGTCACTTTATGGTTAATGAAGGTATTGTCTTGGGGCATAAAGTTTCTGAAAGAGGTATTGAAGTTGATAAAGCCAAGGTTGATGCTATTGAAAAGATGCCATGTCCCAAGGACATCAAAGGTATAAGAAGTTTCCTTGGTCATGCCGGTTTTTATAGGAGGTTCATTAAGGACTTCTCAAAAATTTCTTGGCCTCTAACTAATTTATTACAAAAAGATATACCATTTGTCTTTGATGATGACGTGTAGAAGCATTTGAAATACTTAAGAAAGCATTGATTTCTGCACCTATTTTTCAGCCACCTGATTGGAATTTACCCTTTGAAATTATGTGTGATGCTAGTGATTATGCTGTAGGTGTTGTTCTAGGACAAAGAGTTGATAAGAAATTAAATGTTATTCAATATGCTAGTAAAACTCTAGACAATGCTCAAAGAAATTATGCTACTACTGAAAAAGAATTCTTAGTAGTTGTATTTGCGTGTGATAAGTTTAGACCTTATATTGTTGATTCTAATGTAACCATTCACACTGATCATGCTGCTATTAAATATCTTATGGAAAAGAAAGATGCTAAACCTAGACTTATTAGATGGGTTCTCTTGCTACAAGAATTTGATTTGCATATTGTTGATAGAAAAGGAGCTGAGAACCCCGTTGCAGACAACTTGTCTAGGTTAGAAAATGTGCTTGATGACCCACTACCTATTGATGATAGCTTTCCTGATGAGCAATTAAATGTCATAAATGCATCTCATACTGCTCCATGGTATGCTGAATATGCTAATTACATTGTTGCTAAGTTTATACCACCTAGTTTCACATACCAGCAAAAGAAAAAATTCTTCTATGATTTGAGGCATTACTTTTGGGATGACCCACATCTTTATAAAGAAGGAGTAGATGGTGTTATTAGACGTTGTGTACCTGAGCATGAACAGGAACAGATCCTATGCAAGTGTCACTCCGAAGCTTATGGAGGACACCATGCTGGAGATAGGACTGCACATAAGGTACTACAATCTGGTTTTTATTGGCCTACTCTCTTCAAGGATGCTCGTAAGTTTGTCGTATCTTGTGATGAATGTCAAAGAATTGGTAATATTAGTAGACGTCAAGAAATGCCTATGAATTATTCACTTGTTATTGAACCATTTGATGTTTGGGGCTTTGACTATATGGGACCTTTTCCTTCCTCTAATGGTTATACACATATTTTAGTTGCTATTGATTACGTTACTAAGTGGGTAGAAGCTATTCCAACTAGTAGTGCTGATCATAACACTTCTATTAAAATGCTTAAGGAAGTTATTTTTCCAAGATTTGGAGTCCCTAGATATTTAATGACTGATGGCGGTTCACATTTTATTCATGGTGCTTTCCATAAAATGCTTGCTAAATATGATGTTAATCATAGAATTGCATCTCCTTATCATCCTCAGTCTAGTGGTCAAGTAGAATTGAGTAATAGAGAACTCAAATTAATTTTGCAAAAGACTGTTAATAGGTCTAGAAAGAATTGGTCTAAGAAGCTTGATGATGTATTATGGGCCTATAGAACTGCATATAAAAATCCTATGGGTATGTCTCCGTATAAAATGGTCTATGGAAAAGCATGTCACTTACCTCTCGAACTAGAACACAAGGCTTATTGGGCTATTAAAGAACTTAATTATGATTTTAAACTTGCCGGTGATAAGAGGTTATTTGATATTAGCTCATTTGATGAATGGAGAACCCAAGCCTACGAAAATGCCAAGTTGTTTAAAGAAAAGGTTAAAAGATGGCATGACAAAAGGATACAAAAGCGTGAGTTTAATGTAGGTGATTATGTATTGCAATACAACTCTCGTTTAAGATTTTTTGCAGGAAAACTTCTCTCTAAATGGGAAGGTCCTTACGTTATCGAGGAGGTCTATCGTTCCGGTCCCATAAAAATCAACAACTTCGAAGGCACAAATCCGAAGGTGGTGAACGGTCAAAGAATCAAACACTATATCTCAGGTAATCCCATAAATGTTGAAACCAGTGTTATTGAAACCGTACCTCGGAGGAATACATAAGGGACACTTTCCGGAACGTTTCAGACTCCGAAAAGGAATAGGTATGTGGTACAGTAAGTAAACCGACTCCAAAACAGTTTTTAAGGCAATATTTCTCCGTTTTGGAATATTTAGAAAAATAGAAAAATAAGAAGCAGTCCGGGACGGACACGAGGCCTCCAAGAGGGTGGAGGGCGCGCCCTACCCTACTGGGCGCGCCCCCTACCTTGTGCGCACCTCGTGTGCTCTGCGGACTCCGTTTTCGTACACGACACGCATTTTGGTCGGTAAAAAATCATTATATAATCTCCCGGGGGTTTTGACTCCCGTATCACGCAAAAATCTCCTGTCTTTGTTTCGAGCTATTTTTCTGACAGATCCAAGTCGTCATGTCGTCTTCAAGTGCCCCCAAGGACCAGTTCTTCGAGAAGTGCTGCAACACCCTCAAACCATAGAGATGCGTAAGGGGTTGTTGTACATCCGCGATGCTAAGGGACCAAGGAAGACCGGAAGCACGTAGGCCAGGCTCGAGGCATTGGAGCAAGAAGTTTACGAGTGTCAGGAGATGGTGGAGCGTGGACTTGATTCCAATCACATTATGATCACGGAGTTCACCAACAACCACAAGCTGGACGTCAAGGACATTGGGGAGGCCATCTTCAAGCTTCATGAGAAAATCGAGCACCCCCAAGCCTAGATTTATGACCTGCAAAACCAAAACTGTGAGTATAAATATAGATTCAAAAGGATGAGTTTGGCTGCAGATTTGAGGTTTTAGGAGACTCGGTCATGTTTCTATGATGGTGAGCCTATGCCTTGGAAGAAGGACGACAAGCCTACGCCATCAACAAAATCACCACCGTCTCCACCAACAAAGAAGAATTGAGCACATGGGTATGGGCACTCCACTTGGCAACTACCAAGCTTGGGTGAGTGCCCCAGTATCGTATCACCATCACTTTTATCTTTACCGTTTTCTTAGTTCGATCCTTTTGGTAATATCTTGATCTAGTAGAATAAAAGTTTTTAGTATGATCTAGTTGTGAGTTTTGCTTTATTATCCTTCTATGTAATCGAGTCCGTGAACTATATAATAAAGATTAGTGTTGAAAGGGCTGGATTATTTTTCCATGATCCTAAGTGAATAAAAGAAAAGAGAAAGAAATAAAAAGAAACAAAGAGATCATATGGATCTTATGGAGAGTAATGAGCTCACATAGAAAAAGTATGATGAATAAAAGTTGTTGAGGGCTGACAAACATAGTTTTGGTCATCGTTGCAATTAATAGGAAGTAATAAAGAAAGAGAGGTCTTCACATATAAATATACTATCTTGGACATCTTTTATGATTGTGAGCACTCATTAAAGTATGACATGCTAAAGAGTTAACGTTGGACAAGGAAGACAATGTAATGGGTTATGTTTTCTTACATCTGAGATAAATTATATTGTCTTGGATCTTCCAACATGATGAGCTTGCCTTTCCCCCTCATGCTAGCCAAATTCATTGCATCAAGTAGAGATACTACTTGTGCTTCCAAATACCCTTAAACTAGTTTTGCCATAAGAGTCCACCATATCTACCTATGGATTGACTAAGATCCCTCAAGTAAGTTGTCATCGGTGCAAGCAATAAAAATTGCTCTCTAAATGTGTATGACTGTTTGTTGTGGAGGAAATAAGCTTTATACAATCATGTGATAAGGAAGTAATAAAGGCGACAGACTGCATAATAAAGGTCCATATCACAAGTGACAATATAAAGTGACGTTCTTTCGTGTTAGGATTTTGTGCATCCAACCATAAAAGCGCATGACAAACTCTGCTTCCCTCTGCGAAGGGCCTATCTTTTACTTTTATCTCCTACATTGCATAAGAGTCATGGTGATCTTCACCCTTCCTTTTTACATTTTATCCTTTAGCAAGCACAGTATGTTGGAAAGATCCTGGTATATATGGCTAATTGGATGTTAGTTTTCATGAACTATTACTGTTGACATTACCCTTGAGGTAAAACGTTGGGAGGCAAAACTATAAGCCCCTATCTTTCTCTGTGTCCGATTAAAACTCCATACCCATAAGTATTGCGTGAGTGTCAGCAATTGTGAAATATTATATGATAGTTGAGTATGTGGACTTGCTGAAAAGCTCTTATACATTGACTCTTTCCTATGTTATGATAAATTGCAATTGCTTCAATGACTGAGATTATAGTTTGTTAGTTTTCAATGAAGTTTACGATTCATACTTGATATTGTGATTGAATTATTACTCTAGCATTAGAGATTATATGACAAATAATTATATGAGTTGCTGTTCTAAGAATGATCATGATGCCCTCATGTCCGTATTTTATTTTTATCGACACCTCTATCTCTAAACATGTGGACATATTTTTCGATTTCGGCTTTTCGCTTGAGGACAAGCGAGGTCTAAGCTTGGGGGAGTTGATACGTCCATTTTGCATCATGCTTTTATATCAATATTTATTGCATTATGGGCTGTTATTACACATTATGTCACAATACTTATGCCTATTCTCTCTTATTTTACAAGGTTTCCATAAAAAGGAGAATGCCGGCAGCTGGGATTCTGGGCTGGAAAAGGAGCAAATATTAGAGACCTATTCTACGCAGCTCCAAAAGTCTTGAAACTTCACGCAAGATGTTTTCCAAATATATAAAAAATACCGAGAGCAAGAACTTCACCAGGGGGCCACACCCTACCCACGAGGGTGGGGGGCGCGCCCTACCCCTCTGGGCGCGCCCCCCTACCTCGTGGGCCCCCTGGTGGCCCTTCGGTGGCTATATTCTGCTATATGAAGTCTTTCGATGGGAAAAAATCATAAGCCATCTTCTCGGACGAAACTCCACCGCCACGAGGCGGAACCTTGGCGGTTCCAATCTAGGGCTCTGGCAGAGCTATTCTGCCGGGGAAACTTCCCCCCCGGAGGGGGAAATCATCTCCAACGTCATCACCAACACTCCTCTCATCAGGAGAGGGCAATCTCCATCAACATCTTCATCAGCACCATCTCATCTCAAAACTCTAGTTCATCCCTTGTATCCAATTCTTGTCTCCATGTCCGGGATTGGTGCTAGTAGGTTGCTAGTAGTGTTAATTACTCCTTGTAGTTGATGCTAGTTGGTTTAATTGGTGGAAGATCATATGTTCAGATCCTATATGCATATTAATACCCCTCTGATTATGAACATGTTTATGCTTTGTGAGTAGTTACTTTTTTTCCTGAGGACATGGGAGAAGTCTTGCTATTAGTAGTCATGTGAATTTGGTATTCGTTCGATATTTTGATGAGATGTATGTTGTCCTTTCCTCTAGTGGTGTTATGTGAATGTCGACTACATGACACTTCACCATTGTTTGGGCCTAGAGGTAGGCATTGGGAACTAATAAGTAGATGATGGGTTGCTAGAGTGACAGAAGCTTAAACCCTAGTTTATGCGTTGCTTCGTAAGGGGCTGATTTGGATCCAGATGTTTCATGCTATGGTTAGGTTTACCTTAATACTTTTATTGTAGTTGCGGATTCTTGCAATAGAGGTTAATCATAAGTGGGATGCTTGTCCAAGTAAGGACAGTACCCAAGCACCGGACCACCCACATACCAAATTAACAAAGTACCGAACGTGAATCATATGAATGTGATGAAAACTAGCTTGACAATATTCCCATGTGTCCTCGGGAGCGCTTTACATCATATAAGAGTTTGTCCAGGCTTGTCCTTTGCTACAAAAAGGATTGGGCCACCTTGATGCACCTATTTACTTTTGTTACTTGTTGCTCGTTACAAATTATCTTATCACAAAACTATCTGTTACCACTTATTTTAGTACTTGTAGAGAATACCTTACTGGAAACCGCTTATCATTTCCTTATGCTCCTCGTTGGGTTCGACAGTCTTACTTATCGAAAGGATTACGATAGATCCCCTATACTTGTGGGTCATCAGAGTTCTTAAGTTGAACTTTCTGATTAGATCTCTTATTTTGAGTATTACCCGTGCCCTTGCTTGATTGCTTATTGTATGCTTGTTTGTTTGCGATAGAGTACCCGGAGTGTGAAGCGTGCTGCTACGAGTCTCTAGGTTTCGCGGATCATCAACAAGGGAAGTAACACTTTGATCATACCTCTTTACTACCCAGTTTTATTGCATTAGATTAATCCTCAAACAATTGCATGGTTAGGATCTGATTAATTTGTGTGTTCGGGAAGTAGATGAGGTAGTACCTATTCACCTGTTTATTATCAAACCTTTGGGAGTTACTTCTACGTCGCTTATATTGTTATGCTATGCTTGTAGACGTTGATTGGGTTTGAGTGCATTCATGACAGATGTGAGATTGTTTAATTAATGGTTAACTTAAGGTGGCAACTTTAATACACATCTGGGTGGATTGAGGCACCTGGGGAATTCCAGTGATTGCCTGTTTTTTTGGAAATCCCGGGGTACCATGTGATTCTCCTATGGACTGCCACCCAGGCTCAAAGGGATCATAAGATTATTCATGCTAGAAACTTCCGTGTGCAGCCACATGCCATTATGGGCTCTGGCATAGTTGAGTAAGTTGTGGGAAACCTTTCCATGATGGGCTAGCAAATGTAGGGGATTGTAGGTGTACCGGCCTATCTATCGGTTAAAGGGACCTCTTCGAAAAGGCTGTGTCTCGGTCATCCGTTTCTTAAATAATTGCAGTGCGAGAAATTCAACGGAGGAGATCGAGTCTTGTGGGGAAAAGTGCACAAACCTCTGCAGAGTGTACAAACTAATCATGGTTAGCCGTGTCCCCGGTTATGGACATCTTGAGTATCTGGTTCTTGGATTATCATGTGGATCTCATTACTCTTAATTATATAATTAGATTGGGGCTAATGATTATTTTTAATTGGGATTGAGATGGGGTTTACCATTCTCAATGTTTAACAACCACCAAGACAGTTAAATAAAATTTATTCCTTTGTTGTAGGAAAAAATTGGCTTTTCACAAAACTTATTAACCATACAGCCTCCACCAGCCAAATATGCATGTAGTGATAGCATTATTATGTTCATTACTCTCTTGTGTTACATTGCCGGCATATTCCATGTGCTGACCCGTTTTTCGGGCTGCAACGTATCATGTTGCAGACTTTTCAGACGACGAGTAAGGAGCCTTAGGTCATGGTCTTTCACTCAGTGATGCCATTGGAGTTGATGGACTAACTTTATCTTCCAAGCCTTCCGCTGTTATCGTATTAGATGGCCTTAAGCCATATTTATTGTAATAAGTTCTCTTTTGAGACATCCGATGTAATAAGTGTGTGGTTGCTACTTTGTTATAAATCCTTCAAGTATTGTGTGTGTCAGCATTACCATCCAGGGATGACACTTATGCACAGAGATCAGACTGGTTGAGGTCTGGTCTCTACAAAGATGGTATCAGAGCACACGCTGTCTGTAGGACACGACCACTAAGCTAAAGCCCTAGATCACTACTCTCTTCTCATTTCTAACTCCTCTCCATTTTCTACTCTTTAGGATGGCGGATGCAAGGATCAAGTTCATGCAACCAGATGAAGACACCCCATTTGGATGCCACTTGAAGGAAGTCACTAGGTACCTAAACATTGGAATACCAAGCTTCACCGGGACTTACAATGCCACTTTACCAGAAGAGGAGCGCTGGATGATTCAAGTTCAAGTTCTAGGAAGGACATTCACGCCATTCACTGAGCCCATAGAGTTTTCTTTTGATGCACCAACCTGGAGTCTAGGAAAGAGTATGGCAGCTCACATTACCATGGGACGCATCGGAGAAGTTTACCACTATGATCTCAAGGAATGGGAGATGATCAACACTAGGAAGGATAGATCGATTGCCTCTTTCATCCAGGAGTTAAACCAGCACATTCGACGCCAGGAGAACCAGAAGTGCGCAGGCATGACAGATTTGAAGAAGGCGATGACAAGGATCATGGAGATCGAGGAAGAACTCAAGGCTACACGTGAAGATTATGAGGAGGAAATCGTCGTACTAGTGGAGAAGAATGACGACCTGACGAGGAAGATCAGAGTATTCATGGGAGACCCCGCGCCAGAAGGAGAAGATGGCGATTCCACTTGCCCGGAGAACTACATCATCATCGACAACACTGACTCGGACCCTGATGATAGCGATGATGACTATGTTGATGAAGCTGGAGCAGATATCATGGAGTCTTCGGCCGATCAATTTTTTTCTAGTCGACCACCATATCAGTAGTAGTATTCCACCATGTATATAGTATAGTCCAAGCACTTCTGTAAAGATAGTCCTAGACTGATTGTATGCCCTTTGTTTGATTGATTGACTGATATGTTTGTGTTTGTCTCATGTGCATATGGGTAGTGTTTTCCCCTAGACCTTATTCTATTCTGTTTTCTCATCTTTTATAAACCCAATAGATGCCCCCGAGACGCGACAATGGATTTGCTTTCCCACCGGAGCTCACTCAGTTGATCCAGCAGCAGAATGCATTGATGCAGATACTAGTCCAGAATCAGAACCAGGGGAACAACAACAACCCACCACCACCACCACCACCACTTGATCACTTAGCCCGTTTTCTTAGGCTGAATCCGCCGGTGTTTTCCAGTAGCACCAAGCCGATTGTTGCAGATGATTGGCTCCGCAAGATTGAAAGGGAGTTGACTACTGCAGGATGCACAGATGCGGAGAGAGTTCATTTTGCCGCACATCAGCTTGATGGACCCGCGTCATCATGGTGGGAGAATTTCATAGTCACTTACCCCATTGACACTATTACATGGGACCAGTTCCAGCAAGCTTTTCGCACTACCCATGTATCAGCAGGAGGTATGGCCATGAAGAAGCGTGAGTTTCGCAACTTACGCCAAGGAGGGTGCACTGTTGGCCAGTATGTGGATGACTTTAGTAAGCTAGCACATTATGCCCCAGATGACGTTGCTACAGATGTAGCTAAGAAGGAGAAGTTTCTGGAAGGACTGAATGATGAGCTGAGCATGCAGTTGATGGTGGAAAATTTCAATAACTAGCAGGAGTTGGTGGATAGAGCACTCATGCTTGAAGGGAAGCAGTAGCAGATTGACAGCCGCAAGAGGAAGTATGGACAAGGGAAATATAATTCTGGAGCTCAACATAGACCCCATTTCACCCCGAACTCGGGAGGACTTGTTCATAACCATGGAGGCCACACTCATAATGGAGGAAGTTCGCATAATCATAGTGTCCCCAAGAATGGTAATGGTAATTGAGGAAGTAGCGAACAGAACCGTTCCAACCCGGCAACACCCGCCAAGAAAGATCTAAGCCACGTTACTTGCTACAAGTGCTAGAACACCAGACATTACGCCAACGAATGTCCTGAAGCTAAAAATGGAAAAGGCAATGGAAGCTCTGGGAAGAAGCCCAACCCTTTCAACAGGGGACAAGTGAACCACGTTAACGTGGAGGAGGTTGAAGCCCAACAAGATGCAGTAATAGGTAAGTTTTTGGTTAAGTCATTTACTGCAGTCGTACTTTTTGATACTGGTGCATCACATTCATACATATCAAGGGGATTTGTGGAGAAGTATAAGTTGCCCACTAGAGTTCTTAAGACACCCATGCTAGTAACCTCACTCGGAGCAGAGTATATGGCAAGCCATGGATGTTTTCAGATGCCATTGACCATAGGTAGGCATGTTTTCCCCTCAGATCTGATAATTTTGGAGTCGCAAGGTTTGGATGTGACTCTGGGTATGGATTGGCTATCGATGTATGGAGGAAACATCGATTGCGCCAGTAATATGATTTTGCTCACCACCCCAGAAGGAAGAAGAATCAAGTATGTATCCCGGCATGTGCCAAATAGGACTCAAGTAAATTCCTTATGAGGAGTTGTGCAGGAGGAAGTATCAGTGGTGAAGGATTTTCCAGAAGTATTTCCAGAAGAGTTGTGTAACGCCCTCGATGCGGCTATATCTCCCACGTGTCGAAGCATGACCTAGAGGCATAATCGCATTGAAAGCAATGTCGCAAGTGAGGTAATCTTCGCAAACAACCCATGTAATATAATAAGGGAAAAGATACATAGTTGGCTTACACTCGCCACTTCACACAATTACATGAATAAAGCATTACATCAACCAGATACAATCAAGGTCCAACTACGCAACCCAAAATAAAAGAAGACTACCCCAAATGCTACATAGATCCCCGATATGACGGAAACTAGGGCGGCAAGAGTGGAACAAAACACCAGGCATAAGGCCTAGCCTTCCACCCTTTACCAAGTATATAGATGCATTAATTAAATAAGAGATATTGTGATATCCCAACAAGTAAACATGTTCCACCAAGGAACAACATCTCCATGTTCCAACAAGGAACAAACTTCAATCTTCACCTGCAACTAACAACGCTATAAGAGTGGTTGAGCAAAGCGGTAACATAGCCAAACAACGGTTTGCTAGGACAAGGTGGGTTAGAGGCTTGGTTCAACAATATGGGAGGCATGCTAAGCAAGTGGTAGGTATCGCAACAAAGGCATAGCAATAGAGCGAGCAACTATCAAGCAAAGATAGAAGTGATTTCGAGGGTATGGTCATCTTGCCTGAAATCCCACAAGGAAGAAGAACGAGTCCAGGAAGAAGACAAACGGATGTAGTCGAACGGTTCCTCACAAACGCGATGTTATCGGAACCAACCCGAAGAAGCAACACCAAAAAGAAGCAAACAACATAGTAAACAACCACCACATAATCATGGCATGAAGCACAATCAAGTATGATGCATGTCTGGTTTAAAGAGGCATGGCATGGCAAAATGCACAAGCAATCCTACAAATTAAGTGGAGCCCAATATGCAACGAGTTGCATATTGACGAAACACCACGAAAAGTTATTTAGTTCGATCTCGTTTATGTACCCAACAATATTAAATGTTGTTAAACATGGCAAGAGGGTGACGCAAAATAAAACTACCTATCTAGTCAAGTTTAAATGAGGCCGGAAGCAACGAACACCAATTCCGGTATATCCCCATGTGCATATATTAGGTTTGGTGATGTTCTTCCCTAAACACCATTTTAGGGTTGTTAAACATGCAAAGTAAAGTCACCATAATAAACTAGGCATTTTTCTACCCCATTTATATATAAAGTTTATTAAATTCCGAGTTACGGTTAAATAGTTATGAATTAAAGCATCTTAGCATGGCATTAGGCAAAATAAACACAAACAACATTTTAGACATTTTAAACATGGATGAAAAAGACATATTATGAAACTACACAAAATTCTAAGCAACTTTCATATATTAAGTTTTTACATGTGATGCTTAGTTTGTGAGTTAAAATATGTATGAAGTTCAAGGGTGTTTCTGCAGAACTGGCAGTACTCAGGAAATTAGCTAAAACATTCTGCGGAAAAAATACATCTCGGGCCGAATCTAGCCGGCCCAACCATGGAAAAAAAGAGGGCGCGCAGCTGGCCTCACCATGGGCCGATGCCCAGTTGCTGGGGAGGTTGCAGCAGGGCGCGCTGGGCCTTTGCGAGGCAGGCAGGGAAGTGGCTCGGCCTGAGTCAACGCGCGACGACATGCTCGCTGCAGACGAACAGGGGCGGCGCACAGGACAACAACGGTGGGATGCAGGGAAGGTCGGCGAGGCGATCGTGGGGAACAGCGGGATGGAGCACGGATCCGGTCGAGGACGAGGAATCCGGGTGCGGGGAGAAGACCAGGACGGCTGCAGAAAGGCCGGGACGGAGCGGGTCGCGGCCGCCGGCAGCAGAACTTGCAGCAGCAGCGGCTGGGCATGGCAGCATGGCGCAGGGGCATCAGCGAAACGGGGTCGCGCCGGGGAAGATCGGGGCACCGCGGGCGACGTTCTTGTCGACGTACTCCTCCGAGAAGAAGACGGCGGCATCATTGTTACAGAGAAAAAACAGAGAGAGTCCAGTGAGGTAGAGAGAGCTTCAGCGACGGAGAGAGAATGGACAGGGCGGTGAGGACGGCATGCTGGTTCGGGCGAGGAATGGAGCAGCTCCGGCGGTGGCGCTCTCCGGCGGGGTCGCTCGGGCCTGGTGCAACTCGGACACATAGGAGCTCCATGCGGGTGCAGGCTGGAGGTCGAGCAGAGGAGGAGGGGGTTGCGCTGGTTAGTGGGTTGGATCGGGCAGGGGAGATCCCAAGGGGGGATTTGGTCAGATGGCGGCGGCGATGGGACAAACTCCTAGGTTTTAGGGTTGCTGGTTTAAATAGTGAGTGGGTCTATATGTAGACCAATGGAAGCCCTTTGATCTAAATCGGACGGCTGAGAAAAATATAGGTTAGGAAGTCCAATAAATAAAACGGAGATGTTTTATAGATGTTAGGGGATGATCCGGACACAGCGGTAACGACTGTCCGGGTCGGGTCCGGGACAGTTTCGGACATGCACGTGAGGGGTTCGATGCACTATGCAGAGAGGGTTTCAGGGCCTGATGGTTGTCAGCGGACTGTGCAGAAGGGCTCGAGCTGAGAGAAGAGAAGAGAGAGAGACCCGGCGACTGTTTCCGGAGACCGAAAACGTCCGTCGTTTTGACCGGCTACTATTGCCGCTATATTTATCCGTTGGGGCGTCAAACGGACTCCGAATGCGATGAAACTTGGCAGGCGGTCTACCTACACTATAGCAAGACCGCACGCCAACTCTCATCCCATTCCGAGAACATTTTTCGAACACTTATAAAATACTATTTCGGACGTGCCACGGGCACATGCAAGTGTGTCTGGGCTCAGAACGGACAATAGACAGAACTGGGGGAACCCGGACGGATGCAGGTTTTGAAAACAAGATGATGCAATGCACATGATGACATGACAAGATGCAACACGCAAGCGAATGACATGGCAACAACAACGAATAACTGGAAGACACCTGGCACATCGGTCTCGGGGTGTTACAACACTCCACCACTATGAGAGGATCTCGTCCCGAGATCTAGAATGGCACCGGAGGGAAAAACAGAAGGAAAAGAGAAGAGGTAAAACTAAGTTGCTTCTTTGACAAACGAGTGAAACCACGAGCCTTGAGAGGTTGACCAAATTTAAAGAAAGAAAGCAACGAGAAAGAGAGAAGTTGAAAGCACTCCGCTAGGAAAAGGAGCAAGGAAGAACCAATTCTAACAACACTCCGGTTGGAAAAAAATATGCAAGGCTTGGTAAAAATGAAAGAACTTGAGCAGCGGGCACACACTTCGGTTAAATGGATAAGCACGAAAAGAACACGATCCCAGATGATGAGAGAAAAGAGCAACATCACAATGGCTCCGGAACAAAAGAATAGAAGATAGATAACTGAAATAAAAGAATGGGGAAGAAAATGCCAACTTGTGCCACAATTGAGCTTGAGAAGGCATCCTCAGGAGAAGGGTCGGACAGAGTTGTTGGAAAACCAACAACAAAAAGGATAATCTTAATATGGTCTAATGGAATACATCTCAAATTATGAGGTGACAACCTGCCACTCACGGGAAGAAGAATTGGACTGATAAGAACAAGGAGACAAAAAAGCTATTTCACCGGGAGGATAAATGAAGAACTTGGATCATTGATAAACACCACAAATAGCAACATCCTCATGGAAGACTTTAGGTGAAATATAACCCAAGGTAATTCCAATGAAGAGATTGATGGATTTAAGATACCTCATTCTTGACAACATGTGAATCATGAAACATGAACTCAAGTTATGAAGAATGACATAGCACCACCTCAAATGATACGGTAGAAGGAATTACACTTTGGGATGCAAGATGAAGAATGCTTGAGCTCCTTTGAAAAGAATCTTGATGAACACTTCTAGAAGGAATTAAATCTTTGATGAACCATCATGTAGAACCTCCATGAAGAACTTCGGTAATAAAAGAATGATCAAACGAAAGGAAAGAGAGGTTGAAAACACAAGGTGAATCCTTGCAATGATTAGATGGATCTTCACGATGAAATAATTGGGAGAACTCGGAACTCCGGTAAAAGAAAGATGAATAATTGAGATCAAGAATTTTGATGAACCTCCGAAATAAGGAATTAATCACTTGGCTGAAACAAAAATAAGAATTACGTTATGCGTATCCTTCACCAATTAAATTGATGACAATCAATGGATTTGGCATATTACTTATTCCCGTAGAAAGGATTAAGATAGATATAGCACAAACTTGAGAATGTCTTCAACGATCCACCGGTAGAATTTGAAAAGCACGAATGCATAGATATGATACACGAAGGAACAAAACTCTTGAACGAACCACCATAAGAATTATAAAGAAAGAGTCATTTGAGATTATAACGAAGGAAGAAGAATCTTGGAAGAGCCACCGATAGAATTGAAAATGCACGAAGTAAAAGGGATGAATCACCGGTGTGAATTAGAGAATGAACCAGGATACTTTAGGGGATTTAGAAACATAAGAACGAAGAGGTCACGAGTTGACAAGAGAATACTTGAATGATGCACCGGTAAGATTTGGAGAACAATGGCCTTCGGAGTAAAGAAATGGAAACAACTCATGAAATGCTCCGGATAGGTGAAAAGAATACTCACAATGAAAACAATTATGAGAGGATGGCAACAAGCTAGCACCATGAATCTTTGAGAGAACATATAAGGTATGGAGGGAAAACTCTTCTTCGGTCTTCAAAATCTGAGAATGACTTCGAGAACCACACCATGAATTGTTGAGGCACTCCGGAATGAAAAATTAGAAAGGTTGAACCAACGATGAAAAGAATTTGAAAGATCTTAGAGGAGGACATTTGACTGATGGCAATTCATTCTTACGTCAAACTTCGAAAAGAATTTTAAGGATATCTCCGGGAGAATTAGAAGAGTCAGGTAAGATCCTGGAAAAGACATGTGGGTTAGGGCCCACTCAAAAGAAACATCATAGAACGATTCAAAAGAGAGAAAGCACCGGTTGAATTAAATGACTTGAATGAGGGAACATCCTCGAAAGAGCTTGAACGAATGCAGAGTGGAAGCACTAATCTTCAAGACATCTTCAGCACTCCGGACCAATTGAATAGCAAACGGGGAATGATTGAGAGGTACACCGGCAAGAGAAGACATTTAAAACGAGGAAAGGATGTGATCAACACAGAAAACTTGAATTGAATCCACCGGAGAAGAAAAAGAATGAATAATGATGAACTTGAGGCTCCGTTAGTATCTTCATGAGCATCACCAGATAAGAACATTGACGGAAAAGAATGGAGAGGCTTCCCATCAATAACAAGATAGTTGATTAAGAAATCTGAGTCCTTGAAGAAAAAAGGGTGGGTGGGTGGGAAAAACAAAGTCAACTTGGAACGGATGAAGACAACACCATTGAGAAGAACTGATACTTGATCTTGCGGATGTTGAAATGATCGGATCCACTTGAAGAGAAACACACCGGTTGAAAAGGATTGACATGACAAACTCGATGATCGAGAAGGATTAGTATTCAAATCGGAGTATGAGAAACACTGTTTAAGAAAGGTATGGAATCAACACTTGACTTCGAAGCAACTCGAATACCACAACTCAAAACAAAACAAAGTTTTGGCTTGCAGAATAAGCCGGAACAAACATATGATAGAGATTTCATCCGAAGTTTTTGTGGTGGGGCCTACACGGGCTCGATCGTATAGCACCATCATGTACAAGGTAGTGCACATGACATACGAAGCGTCCCCGAGTTGGCATAGCCAAGGAATCTTTAAGACACAATGATACCACTGTAAAACCAACCGTGGATAGGCGGACCACTAGACGTCGGACCCCAATTTCATATCATACATCTGTCGGAAAGATATCGTAAGAGCTACTTGAATTCCCACTTATAAATTCCTGAAACTTTCCGGTTATGCAATCGGGTGTTGGGGATACAGGGGAAGCATAATATCTCACCCAAAACTAGCAAATCCTACATCTAGTTGTATCCATCCTTCAACGCATAACCAAGAAACCATCGGAAATCGTCTACCTCAACCTTCAAAAAGCATCTGTTATACGAGTTATGGCAATACTCCCGAACTCCTGCCCTAGTACTGGGTGGCGTCGAGGTTATCTCACCAAAAACTGCATAAAAGAGATTTTCGATGTCGGTGAAACTAAACTCAGGTATTCCAGAACTGCAACGATAAAATTGTGACGACAACACCTCGGAGCTCAACTCCCCGGGACACTGCCACAACCCCTAAATGTCAGGAGGCACCAAGAACAATATTCTCGTCACAAAACCATCGGAACGATTCCAAGATACCCGTGTGATCCTAATTTTTTTTAGTGAAATTTGAGAAGAGAAGAGTCAAAACTCTATGTCAGGATGCCTCACTAGAGCGACGAAGAGACTGGGGAGTAAAAAGAATTGCTAACTCTCCGATATACATAATCCTAAATGACTCAAAACATTTTTCTAGACTCAACAACACCAGCTATTCGATCAAGCAGGGGGCTCCTAAGGTCGGGGAAGGCTCTGATACCAACTTGTAACACCCTCGATGCGGCTATATCTCCCACGTGTCGAAGCATGACTTAGAGGCATAACCGCATTGAAAGCAATGTCGCAAGTGAGGTAATCTTCGCAAACAACCCATGTAATACAATAAGGGAAAAGATGCATAGTTGGCTTACACTCGCCACTTCACACAATTACATTAATAAAGCATTACATCAACCAGATACAATCAAGGTACGACTATGGAACCCAAAATAAAAGAAGACTACCCCAAATGCTACACAGATCCCCGATTGTCCCGACTGGGCTCCACTACTGATCAACTAGGACGAAACAACACAAAGGACAAGATATTCATCGAGCTCCTCCTTGAGCTTGTTTGCGTCACCTGCTCGGTAACATCGGCACCTGCAAACTGGTTTTGGAAGTATCTGTGAGTCACGGGTGTAACGCCCAGAGACCGATGTGCCAGGTGTCGTCCAGTTATTCACTGTTGTTGCCTTGTCATTGTTTGCGTGTCATGCATCGCATATCATGTCATCATGTGCATTTCTTTTGCATACATGTTCGTCTCATGCATCCGAGCATTTTCCCCGTTGTCTGTTTTGCAATCCGGCGCTCTGTTCTTCTCCGGTGGTCATTGCTACCTTTCTTTCATGTGTGGGGATTAAAAATTTCTAGATTGGACCGAGACCTGCCAAGCGGCCTTGGTTTACTACCGGTAGACCTCTTGTCAAGTTTCGTACCATTTGGACTTCGTTTGATACTCCAACGGTTAACCGAGGGACCGAAAAGACCTCATGTGTGTTGCAGCCCAACACCCTTTCAATGTGGCCCAAAACCCACCAAAACCCTCTCCATCCTCTCGGTCGTTCGATCACGATCGCGTGGCTGAAAACCGCACCTCATTTGGACTCTCCTAGCTCCCTCTACCTATAAATATGTGATCCCCTCCGAAATCCCGCAGTCCAAACCCAAAAACTCCTCCTCTCGCGCCGCCGGACGCGTCCACGCCGCGCCGGCCGTGTCCATCGCCCGCCGCCATGTCGCCCGGCCAATGGGAGCGCGCCACCTCAGCATCCCCGCCGCCTCAGCCACTCAGGCTTCGCCACCTCAGCCACGACCGCGCCACACTTCGCCGTACCACCCGCCGGCCCGCGGGGCCCGAGGCAGGCCCGCCCGGGCCCGGATCCGCCGCCGCCGCACTTGCGCGCCCCGTGCGCCCGTTCGCAACCGCCGCCGCCCGAGCGCCGCTGCTCTCTCCGCTGGCCGCTACCTCCACCGCGCAGCTTCGCCGCCGCCGCCGCGCCTCCCCGCGCCGCCGCACTTGCTCGGCCCCGCCCCCTCCTCCGCAGGCCGGCCGTCGCCTCGCCTCTACCCGGCCGAGCCGCTCGGCCCCGCCTTTTCCCTTCGCCAGAGCTGCCGCCCGCGCTCTCGATGCCGGCCTCGCCGGAGCTCCTCTCCGTTTAGATCCGGAGAAGATGGATCAGATCCACCAAGTCCACCAACCAAATGCGTGCCCTCGTCCCAGATCCACCCCGTCCTGGAACCGCTCCGTCCCGCGTTGAATTTTCGCGGAGGTATAAAACCACTAAGTCCCCGAAATTCCAAGATCCATATGCCCATGCTCTTCATGCCGTAACTTTGCACCCGTAGCTCCGATTCATGCATATAGCATATCAAAATGTTCGTCTCAGAGAGTACATCATTTCATTCCATTGCATCATTTTCATTTGAGTTCATCTTGATGCCCGAAATGCTGTTAGAAGTAGGCTACTTGAGATAATTGTCAGACCTGCTGCTCCATTTAGATATTTGTCATTTTTGCCATGATTATTGTGTGCATGATATGCCCATGAGCTCTACATATGTTTTGTTAAGGGTTTTGCCATCTTTCCAGAGGTGCAACACATGTGTTTTTGTGATGTGTGTGGTGACTAGCACAAGCTTGCAAAGTGGTGCACTTGGTAATTCTGATTTCAGGGACTTAGCAATTGCACTAAGTCCTTGAGCTGTTTATCCCATGTTGCCATATGTTCATGTTGTTTCCTAGTGATCCGTGCCTATTTTGAGGATGATAAGTAAGGATGTTTTGTTAATCTTGTAGTGCTCTATCCATCCATGTCTTTGTTTGAAATTATGGAGCACCCTAGCTTGAGTCAATCGAGCTCTACTTTTGCTACTTTGTGAATATGGGCAGATTGTCAACTTGTTTGCAATTTTGCCGATGATGTTGTGGTTGATCCGTGCATGCTATGCTATTGTTCTTGCCATGTCTAGCTTGCTTTTTGTGTATTCCTAATGGGTGTATGCTTAGCTTATCATGACTTGCTCTGTAATGAGTGCATCGAGCTCGTAGACATGCCTACTTGAGTTATGTTTCAGCATGTGCCAGTTTTCACCAAGTCTGAAAACTGATTATGTTTTTGCTATGTTCACATGCTTGCAATTGTACTTTCTGATCCCTTTTGACTCAAGCTCACTAAGGGACTTTTGTAAAGCTCTTTGAGTAGCTCCATGCCATGCTTTACTTTGCCATGATCAGGTCCTATAGCATGTAGTTTTCATGCTCCGAAGAGTGCTATCTGGTCTGAAATTCCAGACAAGTGTTAATTTCACTAAGTCTGAAATCTGTTTGCCATATGCATTTTTGCCATGCTTGTTTGAACCTGTTAATGGATGAATTGGCCGTATCTCAGTGCTAGACTTTTGTTAAGAATCTTGAATGCATCCCTGCCATGTATTTTGTTGCCATGTTTGGGTGCTGTAGCATGTTCATCTCATTGCATTTAGATGGCTACTTGCTATAAATCGCAGACCGGAGTCATATTTGAATTGCTTGCCTTTTCCAAACCGTAACTCTGATTCCGGCGTTCTTCATATCGCTTTCAAGCGATTTCATATCATCTTTCCAGTGGCACACTTGGTTTTCCAAGTTGAGGCCATGTTCATGCATTCCTTTTCCAATCATGCATATGCATCGCATAACGCATCCCGCATAACATGTCATGTTCATGTGGTGGTTGTTTACTAGGTTGTTTGCTCTTTTCCGGTGTTGCTTCTTCGGGTTGGTTCCGATAATGTCGTGTTGTGAGGATTCGTTCGTCTACATCCGTTTGTCTTCGTCATGGACTCGTTCTTCTTCCTTGCGGGATTTCAGGCAAGATGATCATACCCTCGAAATCACTTCTATCTTTGCTTGCTTAGTTGCTCGCTCTTTTGCTATGCCTATGCTACGATACCTACCACTTGCTTATCGTGCCTCCTATATTGTTGAACCAAGACCCTAACCCACCTTGTCCTAGCAAACCGTTGTATGGCTATGTTACCGCTTTGCTCAGCCCCTCTTATAGTATTGTTAGTTGCAGGTGAAGATTGAAGTTTGTTCCTTGTTGGAACATGGAGATGTTGCTCCTTGTTTGGAACATGTTTACTTGTTGGGATATCACAATATATCTTATTTAATTAATGCATCTATATACTTGGTAAAGGGTGGAAGGCTCGGCCTTATGCCTAGTGTTTTGTTCCACTCTTGCCACCCTAGTTTCCGTCATATCGGTGTTATGTTCCTGGATTTTGCGTTCCTTACGCGGTTGGGTAATAATGGGAACCCCTTGACAGTTCGTCTTGAATAAAAATCCTCCAGCAATGCCCAACCTTGGTTTTACCATTTGCACTAACAACCTACCACCTTCCCTTGGGTTCTGCAGACTCAAGGGTCATCTTTATTCTAACCCCCCTGGGCCAGTGCTTCTCTGAGTGTTGGTCTGAACTGAGCTGCCTGCGGGGCCACCTCGGGGAAACTTGAGGGTTGGTTTTACTCGTAGCTAGTCTCATCTGAGTGTGCCCTGAGAAAGAGATATGTGCAGCTCCTATCGGGATTTGTCGGCACATTCAGGCGGTGTTGCTGGATTTGTTTTAACCTGTCGAAATGTCTTGAAGAACCGGGATACCGAGTCTGATCGGAATGTCTCGGAAGGAGGTCTATTCCTTCGTTGACCGTGAGAGCTTGTCATGGGCTAAGTTGGGACACCCCTGCAGGGTTTTGAACTTTCGAAAGCCGTGCCCGTGATTATGGGCAGATGGGAATTTGTTAATGTCCGGTTGTAGAAAACCTGAAGTTGACCTTAATTAAAATGCATCAACCGCGTGTGTAACCGTGATGGTCTCTTTCCGGCGGAGTCCGGGAAGTGAACACGGTGTTGGAGTTATGCTTGACGTAGGTTATTCTAGGATCACTTATTGATCATACTTTTATCGACCGTGCTTTGCCTTCTCTCCTCGCTCTCATTTGCGTAGGTTAGCCACCATATATGCTAGTCGCTTGCTGCAGCTCCACCTCATACCTTTTACCTTACCCATAAGCTTAAATAGTCTTAATCGCGAGGGTGCGAGATTGCTGAGTCCCCGTGGCTCACAAATACTTCCAAAACCAGCTTGCAGGTGCCGATGAATCCGTGCAGATGACGCAACCAAGCTCAAGGAGGAGCTCGATGAAGATCTTGTCCTTTATGTTGTTTGGTTCTAGTCGATCAGTAGTGGAGCCCAATTGGGGTCGATCGGGGATCTGTGTAGCATTTGGGGTAGTCTTCTTTTATTTTGGTTCCATAGTCGGACCCTGATTGTATCCGGATGATGTAATGCTTTATTCATGTATTGTGTGAAGTGGCGATTGTAAGCCAACTATGTATCTTTTTCCCCTATTGTATTACATGGGTTGTGTGAAGATTACCTCACTTGCGACATTGCTTTCAATGCGGTTATGCCTCTAAGTCGTGCTTCGACACGTGGGAGATATAGCCGCATCGAGGGCATTAGAACAGGGACTCAGAAATCTCACACCCTGGCGATCAAGACTATTTAAGCTTATAGGTAAGGTAAAAGGTATGAGGTGGAGCTGCAGCAAGTGACTAGCATATATGGTGGCTAACATACACAAAAGAGAGCGAGAATAGAAGGCAAAGCACGATCGAACAACTATGATCAAGAAGTGATCCTAGAACAACCTATGTCAAGCATAACTCTAACACCGTGTTCACTTCCCGGACCCCGCCGAGAAGAGACCATCACGGTTACACACGCGGTTGATGTATTTTAATTAAGGTCAACTTCAGGTTTTCTACAATCGGGCATTAACAAATTCCCATCTGCCCATAACCGCGGGCAGGGCTTTCGAAAGTTCAAAACCCTACATGGGTGTCCCAACTTAGCCCATCACAAGCTCTCACGGCCAACGAAGGATATTCCTTCTAGCGGGAATACCCTATCAGACTCGGAATCCCGGTTACAAGACATTTCAACAATGGTAAAACAAGACCAGCAAAGCCACCCGAATGTGCCGACAAATCCTGATAGGAGTTGCACATATCTCGTTCTTAGGGCACACCGGATTGTCCAAACTTCCGGTAGGCCAGCCCAGAGTTACCCCTGGTGGCCACCGGCGGCCGACAAGGTGGACCAACACTCAGAGGAGCACTAGCCCGGGGGGTTAAAATAATGATGACCCTCGAGAGCGCGACTCCCAAGGGAAAAGAAAAGGCTAGGTGGCCAATGGTAAAACCAAGGTTGGGCCTTGCTGGAGGAGTTTTATTCAAAGCGAACTATCAAGGGGTTCCCATTATAACCCAACCGCGTAAGGAACGCAAAATCCGGGAACATAACACCGATATGATGGAAACTAGGGCGGCAAGAGTGGAACAAAACACCAGGCATAAGGCCGAGCCTTTCACCCTTTACCAAGTATATAGATGCATTGATTAAATAAGAGATGTTGTGATATCCCAACAAGTAAACATGTTCCACCAAGGAACAACATCTCCATGTTCCAACAAGGAACAAACTTCAATCTTCACCTGCAACTAACAATGCTATAAGAGGGGCTGAGCAAAGCGGTAACATAGCCAAACAACGGTTTGCTAGGACAAGGTGGGTTAGAGGCTTGGTTCAACAATATGGGAGGCATGATAAGCAAGTGGTAGGTATCACAGCAAAGGCATAGCAATAGAGCGAGCAACTATCAAGCAAAGATAGAAGTGATTTTGAGGGTATGGTCATCTTGCCTGAAATCCCACAAGGAAGAAGAATGAGTCCAGGAAGAAGACAAACGGACGTAGTCGAACGGTTCCTCACAAATGCGACGTTATCGGAACCAACCCGAAGAAGCAACACCGGAAAGAAGCAAACAACATAGTAAACAACCACCACATAATCATGGCATGAAGCACAATCAAGTATGATGCATGTCCGGTTTAAAGAGGCATGGCATGGCAAAATGCACAAGCAACCCTACAAATTAAGTGGAGCCCAATATGCAACGAGTTGCATATTGACGAAACACCACGACAAGTTATTTAGTTCGATCTCATTTATGTACCCAAGAATATTAAATGTTGTTAAAAATGGCAAGAGGGTGACGCAAAATAAAACTACCTATCTAGTCAATTTAAATGAGGCCGGAAGCAACGAACACCAATTCCGGTATATCCCCATATGCATATATTAGGTTTGGTGCTGTTCTGGCCTAAACACCATTTTAGGGTTGTTAAACATGCAAAGTAAAGTCACCATGATAAACTAGGCATTTTTCTACCCCATTTATATATAAAGTTTATTAAATTCCGAGTTACGGTTAAATAGTTATGAATTAAAGCATCTTAGCATGGCATTAGGCAAAATAAACACAAACAACATTTTAGACATTTTAAACATGGATGAAAAAGACATATTATGAAACTACACAAAATTCTAAGCAACTTTCATATATTAAGTTTTTACATGTGATGCTTAGTTTATGAGTTAAAATATGTATGAAGTTCAAGGGTGTTTCTGCAAAACTGGCAGTACTCAGGAAATTAGCAAAATCATTCTGCGGAAAAAATACATCTCGGGCCGAATCTAGCCGGCCCAACCATGGAAAAAAAGAGGGCGCGCAGCTGGCCTCACCATGGGTTGAGGCCTAGTTGCTGGGGAGGTTGTAGGAGGGCGCGCTGGGCCTTTGCGAGGCAGGCAGGGAAGCGGCTCGGCCTGAGTCAACGCGCGACGACACACTCGCTGAAGACGAACAGGGGAGGCGCACGGGACGGCAACGGTGGGCTGCAGGGAAGGCCGGTGAGGCGATCGTGGGTAACAGCGGGATGGAGCACGGATCCGGTCGAGGACGAGGAATCCGGGCGCGGGGAGAAGACGAGGACGGCTGCAGAAAGGCCGGGACAGAGCGGGTCGCGGCCGCTGGCAGCAGCGGCGGCTGGGCATGGCAGCATGGCGCAGGGGCATCAGCGGAACGGGGTCGCGCCGGGGAAGATCGGGGTACCGCGGGCGACGTTCTTGTCGACGTACTCCTTCGAGAAGAAGACGGCAGCATCGCTGTTACAGAGAAAAAACAGAGAGTGTCCAGTGAGGCAGAGAGAGCTTCAGCGACGAAGAGAGAATGGGCAGGGCAGTGAGGACGGCATGCTGGTTCGGGCGAGGAACGGAGCAGCTCCGGCGGTGGCGCTCTCCGGCGGGGTCGCTCGGGCTTGGTGTAGCTCGGGCGCATAGGAGCTCCATGCAGGTGCAGGCTAGAGGTCGAGCAGAGGAGGAGGGGGTTGCGCTGGTTGGTGGGTTGGATCGGGCAGGGGAGATCCCAAGGGGGGATTTGGTCAGATGGCGGCGGCGATGGGACAAACTCCTAGGTTTTAGGGTTGCTGGTTTAAATAGTGAGTGGGTCTATATGCAGACTAATGGAAGCCCTTCAATATAAATCGGACGGCTGAGAAAAATATAGGTTAGGAAGTCCAATAAATAAAATGGAGATGTTTTATAGATGTTAGGGGATGATCCGGACACAGCGGTAACGACTGTCCGGGTCGGGTCCGGGACAGTTTCGGACGTGCACGTGAGGGGTTTGATGCACTATGCAGAGAGGGTTTCAGGGCCTGACGGTTGTCAGCAGACTATGCAGAAGGGCTCGCGCTGAGAGAAGAGAAGAGAGAGAGACCCGGTGACTATTTCCGGAGACCGAAAACGTCCGACGTTTTGACTGGCTACTATTGCCGCTATATTTATCCGTTGGGGCGTCAAACGGACTCCGAATGCGATGAAACTTGGCAGGCGGTCTACCTAAACTATAACAAGACCGCACATCAACTCTCATCCCATTCCGAGAACATTTTCCGGCCACATATAAAATACTATTTCGGACGTGCCACGGGCGCGTGCAAGTGTGTCTCGGCTCAGAACGAACAACGGACGGAACTGGGGGAACCCGGACGGATGCAGGTTTTGAAAACAAGATGATGCAATGCACATGATGACATGACAAGATGCAACACGCAAGCAAATGACATGGTAACAACAACGAATAACTGGAAGACACCTGGCACATCGGTCTCGGGGCGTTACAAGTTGCCAGGCATGCCACCAGATAGAGACATTGAGTTTTTAATTGAGATTTTGCCAGGCACAGGGCCAATATCTAAGAGACCATACAGAATGCCCACAAAGGATTTGGAGGAAATTAAGAAGCAGATTAAGGAGTTACTGGATAAAGGTTATATACACCCAAGTTCGTCACTTTGGGGATCACCAGTACTTCTAGTGGAGAAGAAGGATGGATCGTTGAGGATGGTTGTTGATTATCATGGATTGAACGAGGTGAGGATTAAGAACAAGTACCCAGTGCCGATGATTAATGATTTGTTTGACCAGCTGCAAGGAGCTAAGGTGTTTTCCAAGATTGATTTGCGATCAGGGTATCACCAGTTGAAGATTCGCGAGCAGGATATACCTAAGACTGCTTTTACCACGAGGTACGGGCTATACGAGTATACCGTTATGTCATTTGGCCTGACTAACGCACCTGCCTATTTTATGAACATGATGAACAAAGTGTTTATGGAGTTTTTGGATAAGTTTTTCGTGGTGTTCATTGATGATATTTTGGTCTACTCGAAGAACGAAGAGGAATGTAAAGAGAATTTGCGTTTGGTACTTGGGAAGCTCAGAGAACATCAGTTATATGCCAAGTTCAGCAAGTGTGAGTTTTGGTTGAAGGAAGTAGGATTTCTTGGACATGTTATATCCGGAGAAGGGATAGCGGTAGACCCCACCAAAGTTGTCACTATGACAAATTGGGAGTCACCCACGACAGTTGGAGAGATCTGGAGTTTTCTTGGACTCGCAGGATACTACCGGAGGTTCATCGAGAATTTCTCAAAGATTGCAAAGCCTATGACAGACTTGTTGAAGAAGGACACCAAATTCAACTGGACTGAGGAATGTGAGGCCAGTTTTCAGGAGTTAAAGAGACGCTTGGTTACATCACCAGTGTTGATTCTGCCAGATCAATGCAAGGATTATGAAGTGTATTGCAACGCTTCTCGTCGAGGACTTGGAACCGTACTTATGCAGGAGGTAAGAGTTGTTTCATATGCCTCACGACATCTTAAACCCCATGAGTTAAATTATGCTACGCATGATTTGCAGTTAGCAGCCATAGTGCATGCGTTGAAGACATGGAGACATTTTCTCATCGGAAACCATTGTGAGGTATACACGGATCACAAGAGTTTGAAGTATATCTTCACGCCGAAGGAGCTGAATCTCAGGCAGAGGAGATGGTTAGAGCTCATTAAGGATTATGATATGAGATTGCATTATCATACCGAAAAGGCTAACATAGTAGCCGATGCGTTGAGCCGAAAAAGTCATGTCAATACACTCATGACCGGAGAATTACCCAAGGAGTTGGCAGAAGACCTTCGCGAGCTACGTTTGGAAATAGTTCCGAGAGGCTATGTAGCAGCATTGGGATTCAGTCTACTTTGATGGATAAGATCAGAGAAGCTCAAAAGACAGACAAGGAGATTGCTGAGATAAAGGAAAGGATGAGTAAAGGAAAAGCTAAAGGATTTCGTGAGGATGAGCACGATACCTTATGGTTTGAGGACCGCGTATATGTGCCAAATGATCAGGAGATCAGGAAGTTGATTCTGCAAGAGGCCCATGATTCGCCATATTCGATTCACCCAGGAAATACCAAGATGTATTTGGATTTGAAAGATAGTTTTTGGTGGACCGTAATGAAGAAGGATATTGCGGAGTATGTAGCAGTTTGTGATGTATGTCAGAGAGTGAAGGCAGAGCATCAGAAGCCAGCAGGATTACTACAACCATTGTCGATACCTAAATGGAAGTGGGATAAACTAGGCATGGACTTTATCACAGGATTACCCAGGACCCGTTTAGGCTATGACTCGATATGGGTTGTAGTCGACCGTTTGACGGAAGTAGCTCATTTCATCCCAGTGAAGACCACTTACATCAGTGCTAAATTGGCAAAGATATACCTGACCAGGATCGTATGTCTGCATGGAGTTCCGAGGACCATTGTATCAGATAGAGGAACCCAGTTTACTTCAAAGTTTTGGAATCAGTTGCATGAAACTTTGGGAAACAGGATAGAGATTCAATACAACTTTTCACCCGCAGACAGATGGACAGACTGAGAGAGTCAATCAGATTCTGGAGGACATGTTGAGAGCCTGTGCGCTAGATTATGGATCTAGTTGGGACGATAATTTTCCTTATGCGGAGTTCTCTTATAACAACAGTTATCAAGCCAGTTTGAAGATGGCCCCTTTCGAAGCATTGCACGGAAGGAGGTGCAGAACACCATTGTTGTGGGACGAAGTTGGAGACGACAGTTGTTTGGACCAGATTTGATTAAAGAGTCTGAAGAGAAGGTTAAACTGATTCGCGATAGACTCAAGGTAGCCCAGTCCAGGCAAAAGAGCTATGCGGATTCTAAACGCAAGGAGATAGTTTACGAAGTTGGAGACATAGTGTATCTTCGTGTATCCCCACTTCGAGGAATGAAGCGCTTTGGAGTTAAGAGAAAGTTAGCGCCACATTTTGTGGGACCATACAAAGTTTTGGAACGTATGGGAGAAGTTGCTTACAAGTTGGAATTGCCCGAAGGATTGTCAGGAGTTCACAATATGTTCCACGTTTCTCAGTTGAAGAAGTGCCATGCAGAGATAGCTGATATTCCACTGATACAGTGTCGCTGGAAGCGATACAGTTGGATAGCGATTTTACCTACGAGGAGAAGCCAATTAAGATTCTTGATTTTGTCAGCCGTGTCACATGCAACAAAGTAATCAAGTTATGCAAAGTTCGGTGGAGTCACCATACCGAAGATGAAGCCACCTGGGAACGAGACGAAGACCTACGAAAAGATCACCCACACCTATTTTCTAGCCAACCCGAATCTCGAGGGCGAGATTCATCTTAAGGGGGGTAGGTTTGTAACATCCCAATTTTTCAATTTGGAATGTTATACATTAGATCATCATTGCATATCATATTTTATTGTATTTTAGTTTGATCCTAGAAATTCTACGCAACTCAAGGACCCACGGAGAGAGTTGGGGATTTCGTTATTTTCATATTCGAGTTTTCTCAAATTTTGAAAAGAGGATCGTTTGATTTTAATTATTTTCTCTTCGTATATTTCTTTTATAAAAAATAAAAGAGAGAGAGGATAAAATGACTTCCTCAAAATAAAGAAATATCAGAGATTTAATATTAAAATCAAATAAGATTTTTTTCGGAGTTTTATTGTTATTTTATTTGAATTAGGGGAAAATGCGTTTTTCAAAATTGCGTTTAAGGCCCAAATAAATGTTCACCTTGTCCGACCTATTTTTAGAGGACGGGGAAAATTTATTTAGGGATTTTTGGAGTCAGTTTAGTATTTCGCTTCTTTCTTTTTCTGCATGTTGGAATTATTAAAAAAAATAGTCAAACCGACTCCGGACCATACCCGAGCGGGACTCCGCCCGGGGGGGGGGCTTTATAAAGCCGCCGCCCGAGGCCTAAGTCGCGCCCGTAGCCCACCCCGCCAAAACCCTAGTCGCCGCCGCCGCCGCTGCTGTGCGCCGCCGCTCGCTAGCCCGCTGCCGCCCCGCGCCGCCACCCTGCCGTCCGTCGCCACCGCCGACCCCGCCGCCGGAGCCGCTTGCCACCGCCGCCGTCTCGCCGGAGATAGCCGCCGCCTCGATTTTCGTTAGAAAACCGTCGGTTTTTTTAGAATCCGCGGTTTATTTTTTAGATCTGTTTATTTATTGATTTTTTCGGTTTAGTTATTTAGCGAACGCCCGTTCGTTTGTTCATTTTAACGAACAGTTTTCACCGTTTAGCTGCGGACAGCGAACGTTTGTTAGCTTATTTGTTAGATTTTCTTTTTCTCGGATTTTCCGCGATTATTTTCGATCGCGATTTCTGATCCGATTTTCGTTCTAGTATAACTTTTCGCTCGTTTATCGGAATCAGGCGATTCAAGCGCATAGAGTTTCGTCTCAAAACCCTCTTTCGGTTTAACCAACTTAAACAAGTTTTTGCTACTATGGAATTTGACTTCAGTCCAGATTAGTAAACGAAGCCTGTTTGTTTCGCCATTTGAGTTTTGTTGCTTCGTTTGATTTGATTATTTTTACAAAATGGAGTTCTTAAGTCAAACTTTCTGGTTAGATCTCTTATTTTGAGTTTTACCCATGCACGTGCCTGATTGCTTATTGTATGTTTGTTTGTTTGCGATAGAGTACCCGGAGTGTGAAGCGTGCTGCTACGAGTCTCTAGGTTTCACGGATCATCAGCAAGGCAAGTAACACTTTGATCATACCTCTTTACTACCCAGTTTTATTGCATTAGATCAATCCTCAAACAATTGAATGGTTAGGATCTGATTAAATTGTGGGTTTGGGAAGTAGATGAGGTAGTACCTATTCACTTGTTTCTTATCAAACCTTTGGGAGTTACTTCTACGTCGCTTATATTATTATGCTATGCTTGTAGACGTGGATTGGGTTTGAGTGCATTCATGACAGATGTGAGATTGTTTAATTAATGGTTAACTTAAGATGGCAACTTTAATACACATCTGGGTGGATTGAGGCAGCTGGGGAATTCCAGTGATTGCCTGTTTTTTTGGAAATCCCGGGGTACCATGTGATTCTCCTATGGACTACCACCTAGGCTCAAAGGGATCATAAGATTATTCATGCTAGAAACTTCCGTGTGCAGCCACATGCCATTATGGGCTCTGGCATAGTTGAGTAAGTTGTGGGAAACCTTTCCATGATGGGCTAGCAGATGTAGGGGATTGTAGGTGTACCGGCCTATCTATCGGTTAAGGAGACCTTTTCGGAAAGGCTGCGTCTCGGTCATCCGTTTCTCAAACAATTGCAGTGCGAGAAATTCAACGGAGGAGATCGAGTCTTGTGGGGAATAGTGCACAAACCTCTGCAGAGTGTATAAACTAATCATGGTTAGCCGTGTCCCCGGTTATGGACATCTTGAGTATCTGGTTCTTGGATTATCATGTGTTATTTTTAATTGGGATTGAGATGGAGTTTACCATTCTCAATGTTTAACAACCACCATGATAGTTAAATAAAATTTAATCCTTTGTTGTAGGAAAAAATTGGCTTTTCGCAAAACTTATTAGCCATACAGCCTCCACCAGCCAAATATGCATGTAGTGATAGCATTATTCTGTTCATTACTCTCTTGTGTTACTTTGCCAGCATATTCCATGTGCTGACCTGTTTTTCAGGCTGCAACGTATCATGTTGCAGACTTTTCAGACGACGAGTAAGGAGCCTTAGGTCGTGGTCTTTCACTTAGTGATGCCGTTGGAGTTGATGGACTCACTTCATCTTCCAAGCCTTCCGTTGTTATCGTATTAGATGGCCTTAAGCCATATTTATTGTAATAAGTTCTCTTTTGAGAAATCTGATGTAATAAGTGTGTGGTTGATACTCTATTATAAATCCTTCAAGTATTGTGCATGTCAGCATTACCGATCCAGGGATGACACTTATGTACAGAGATTAGACTGGTTGAGGTCTGCTTGCTACAGTAAGCTTCTTATACCTTAATGTCCTTAGGACATGACATCTTTTCAATAGCATCAACCTTAGCTTTATCAACTTCAATACCTCTTTCAGAAATTTTATGCCCCAAGACAATACCTTCATTGACCATAAACTGGCACTTCTCCCAATTCAAGACAAGATTTGTTTCTTCACATCTCTGCAAAACTCGATCAAGGTTGCTTAAGCAATCATCAAAAAGGAGTTCCGTAAACAGAGAAATCATCCATGAAAACCTCAACAATCTTTTCGCAAAAGTCAAAGAATATAGAAGTCATACATCTTTGAAAAGTAGCAGGTGCATTGCATAAACCAAAAGTCATACGTCTATAAGCAAAGGTGCCGAAAGGGCAAGTAAAAGTTGTCTTTTCTTGATCCTCTTTTGACACGGGTATTTGAGAGAAACCAGAATAACCATCTAGAAAGCAAAAATGTGTATGTTTGGATAGTCCTTCTAGAATTTGATCAATAAAAGGTAAAGGGTGATGATCCTTTTTAGTAGCTTTACTTAGTTTGTGTAAATCAATTACCATTCTATAACCTGTAACAATTCTTTGTGGGATCAATTCATCTTTATCATTAGGAACAACAGTAATAACTCCCTTCTTAGGGAAACAATGGACGTGACTTACCCACTGACTATCAGCAACGGGATAGATTATACCTGCTTCCAGAAGCTTTAGTATTTCTTTTCTTACCACTTCTTTCATCTTAGGATTTAACCGTCATTGGTGATCAACAACTGAAAGGATCGAGAAGAGGTGTCTAGAGGGGGGTGATTAGACACTAAGTGCCAAAAGTTGCAGTTTTTAATATTCTTATGTTTAATTGGAGTTTAAGCACAAGTTTAACAAACATAATACATATCAAGCAAGCATGCAATGAGTATATGAGCAGCGGAAAGTAAAGCATGCAACTTGCAAGAATGTAAAGAGAAGGGTTTGGAGTATTCAAACGCAATTGGAGACATGGATGTTTTTGTCGTGGTTCCGATAGGTGGTGCTATCGTACATCCACGTTGATGGAGACTTCAACCCACGGAGGGTAACGGTTGCGCGAGTCCACGGAGGGCTCCACCCACGAAGGCTCCACGAAGAAGCAACCTTGTCTATTCCATCACGGCCGTCTCCCACGAAGGACTTGCCTCACTAGCGGTAGATCTTCACGAAGTAGGCGATCTCCTTGCCCTTACAAACTCCTTGGTTCAACTCCACAATCTTGTCGGAGGCTCCCAAGTGACACCTAGCCAATCTAGGAGACACCACACTCCAAGAAGTAACAAATGGTGTGTTGATGATGAACTCCTTGCTCTTGTGCTTCAAATGATAGTCTCCCCAACACTCAACTCTCTCTCACAGGATTTGGATTTGGTGGAAAGAAGATTTGAGTGGAAAGCAACTTGGGGAAGGCTAGAGATCAAGATTCATATGGTTGGAATGGAATATCTTGACCTCAACACAAGTGTAGGTGGTTCTCTCTCAGAAAATGTGTATTGGAAGTGTAGGTATGTTCTGATGGCTCTCTCCACGAATGAAGAGTGGGTGGAGGGGTATATATAGCCTCCACACAAAATCTAACCGTTACACACAATTTGCCAAACTCGATGGGACCGAATGGTTAAACTCGGTTGGACCGATTCAGCAAACCTAGTGAGTGTTAGGATATTCGGTGGGACTGAGATGCAACTCGGTAGGACCGATATGGTTAGGGTTAGGGCATAACGTAATCTCGATGTGACCGATTACACAAACTCGGTGGGACCGATTTTGGTAATAAGCTAACCAGAGAGTTGGTCAGGCAAACTCGGTGAGACCGATTACACAAACTCGGTGGCACCGATTTTGGTAATAAGCTAACCAGGGGGTCTGCATTGTAATCTCGGTAGTACCGATTGCTCAAACTCGGTGAGACCGATATTGGTAATGGACATACACAGAGAGATTACAATCCCATCTCGGTGAGACCGAGATCCCTATCGGTGAAACCGATTTGCTAGGGTTTGTGGTAGTGGCTATGACATCTGAAACTCGATGGCGTTGGATAGATAGAATCGGTGGGGCCGAGTTTGACTTTTGGTTTTGGTCATATGTGGATGTGGGAAGGTAGTTGAGGGTTTTGGAGCATATCATTAAGCACTTTGAGCAAGCAAGCCATTAAGCAACACCTCATCCCCTGTTGATAGTATTGGCTTTTCCTATGGACTCAATGTGATCTTGGATCACTAAAATAGAAAATGTAGAGTCTTGATCTTGAAGCTTGAGCCAATCCTTTGTCCTTAGCATCTTGAAAGGGTTCCACATCCTCTAGTCCATGCCACTCCATTGTTGAACTTATCTGAAACATACTAGGTAAAAGTGTTAGTCCAACAAGAGATATGTTGACATTAATTACCAAAACCACCCAGGGAGCACTTGTGCTTTCAATCTCCCCCTTTTTGGTAATTCATGACAACATACATTAAAGCTTTAGATAAAGATATAGAGAATAGCAAGTAAAGATTTGGAAAGACATGTAACTTGCATAGGCTCCCCCTACATGTATGCAATCATGTGAATATTGAACATAGGAGCATGTGAATGCGTAAACATGACAGAGTAAGCAATGTGTTACATGTATCTTGGCTATATGCATCAGAGCAAATGATGTGACTGTGAGAAATGTACCTTCATGCTCATGAGTCCTTCTTGCAAACGATATGTACATCAACAAGAACTTCTCATTCACATGATTGTGATGCATATACTTACCTTGTGGTCTTGAGTTGGCTTAGGATGGGATGAACCTGCGCAAACAAGGTTATATAACATAGATACACCTACTGACCAGATCAAGCAAGACAAACCACAAGAGAACCAAGACTGGGATGACATGTAGAGTGAGTACTAAGTACCACATTGGATATAGACATGTCCCCAAAGGTAAAGATATGCAATAAAATCAAAGATTTCCTTCCCCTAGATGTCTTGCTCCCCCTGAATCTGCATGGGATATTGGTAGAAGATAGGGAACAGAAAATCAGAGCAACAAAAAAGAAAACAACAAAGCTTGCGCTAAAGCAAGCAACCAAACATGTCTTTCCCCTCTTAAAGACATGTGACATCTCTCCTCTTGAACACCAAGCATCTGGGGTCTTTGATGATATTACTTTCTCCTAGTTGAGAAACTCTCTCCCCCTGAGTATTCTCTCTTTCTCCCCCTATAGGAAGGATTAAGCTTTGATGTGATCTCTCTCTCCCCCTTTGACATCAATTTCCAAGAAGGGCTCTTCTGGACATGTGATACAAATGGGTTGATCCTCGAGTCACAGAGCAAAGCAGCATGTCTAATATGATGCTGGTAGAGGACAAGAATCATTGAGTGGAGCTGGAGCAAACAGAAATCAGGAATAAGTGGCAAGTTGGTTTTCCTGTGGTGGAATCGGTGACTCCGAGTTGCGTGCTTCGGTTGGGCCGAAAGATTTCGGTTGGGCCGAAGAGAACAAACCGGTGTGACCGAGTTCATTAGAGTGAAACCACTTGTCACCTCAGCTCACTAGACAAGTAAAATCTCACAAGGATATGCAAGGAATTTACTGAAAGATTTGCAATGAATTGGATGCAGAAAATGCAGAGCAAAAAAGGAAAGAAAAGAAACTAAAAGTTCTAGATGAAGTTTTTTTGAAAGGGGAAATAAATATGCAAGAGACAAAAGCACGGAGAGACACACGAGAACTTCATCTAGAGATGGTCGGCGACAAAGTCACCTATGTTAGAGTATATTGACTTAGGAGTCAAGTGAGAGCACTTGATCATAGGTCATACTCATCGTTTAAGCTCAAAATGGGGTTACCATTTTTTGTTTAAGCCTTTTGATGTATTCACATCTTGTCGAGTTGCTTTGACTCATGACTTGGAGTAAAGCTTCTCTAAGATGGAATAACATACCTTGGGTGGTGGTGTTGATCTTGCTCATGTAGTTGAACTTGTGTGGGTTGCTCAAGGTTGATGTAGTTCATCAAGGGTTGGGAGCACCACTTGGAGTTTGAGTTCATCTACCTACATGGGTTAGCTTTGCAAGGAAGAGCACTTGTGTATCCAAAATGACAATCATGAGACTTAACATAGAATTTGCCAAAGGATATGTTTGAACGGTTTTGTGCTTCCTTGTCTTCAACCACCATTGTGTAGAGACTTGGTGATGTAGAGATTGCTCAAGATGTGAGTGAGTTACAATCTCATAGATTTAGATTCAACCAAGTACCTACATGGGTTAGATAACATGCAAGGTACAAATATATCCAAGACATATGAATAGCATCATAAGAGAAATATCGAGGATTAGTCAAAGGCTCATGCCCCGCATGTAACAAATGGAGTTCCTACTCCAAGTTTGAAGCATCAATGATGTTCAATTCACCTCTCAACCTGCAAAACACTTTCTCATCAAGTGGTTTAGTGAATATATCCGCCAATTGCTTATCGGTGCGAACATGCTTAAGGTTAATGTCCCCTTTTGCAACATGATCTCGAATGAAATGATGACGAACTTCAATATGCTTAGTTCGAGAATGTTGCATGGGATTATGAGCAATCTTAATAGCACTTTCATTGTCACATAGCAATGGAACATGTTTCACATATATCCCATAATCTTTAAGAGTTTGGGTCATCCAAAGTAATTGAGCACAACATGAACCAGCGGCAATGTATTCCGCTTCGGCGGTGGATAAGGATACCGAGTTTTGTTTCTTGGAAGACCAAGACACGAGAGATCTACCAAGGAATTAACAAGTACCCGAAGTGGATTTTCTATCAACCTTGTCTCCGACATAGTCCGAATCGGAGTAGCCAACAAGATCAAAAGAGGACCTCTTAGGATACCAAATGCCAAAATTTGGTGTATGGATTAGGTATCTCACTATCCTTTTCACAGCCTTAAGATGACACTCTTTAGGAGGAGCTTGATATCATGCACACATGCACACACTTAGCATAATATTGGGACGAGAGGCACATAGATATAACAATGAACCAATCATAGAGCGATAAACCTTTTGATCAACCGGTTCACCATCTTTGGTCAAATCAAGATGTCCACTAGTAGGCATGGGTGTAGTCATACCTTTGCATTCTTGCATATTGAACTTCTTGAATAAGTCCTTGGTGTACTTCGTTTGAGAGACAAAGGTACCTTCCTTAGTTTGCTTGATTTGCAAACCGAGAAAGAATTTGAGTTCACTCATCATAGACATCTCAAACTTCTCCAACATTAGCTTTCCAAACTTCTCACTAAAATGAGGGTTAGTTGAACCAAATATGATATCATCAACATAAATTTGGCACACAAATAGTTCTCCATTAACCCTTTTAGTAAAAAGAGTAGAATCAATTTTACCAATTTCAAAGCCTTTTTCAATAAGGAACTTGGTCAAGCATTTATACCATGCTCTAGGAGCTTGTTTAAGACCATAAAGGGCTTTGTGAAGTTTGTAAACATGATTAGGTTTCTTAGGATTGACGAAGCCGGGAGGTTGCTTAACATAAACTTCCTCCTCGATTTTGCCATTTAGAAAAGCACTTTTAATGTCCATTTGGTACAAGGTGATATCATGGTGATTAGCATAAGCAAGTAAGATGCGAATGGACTCAAGTCTAGCAACAGGAGCATATGTCTCACCATAGTCCATACCTTCAACTTGTGTGTAGCCTTGGGCGACGAGACGTGCTTTGTTGCGAACCAATTTTCCATCTTCATCTTGCTTGTTGCGAAACACCCATTTGGTACCAATGATGTTGTGGTTGTTCGGGCTTCTCGACCAATGTCCACACTTTATTTCTCTCAAAGTTGTGTAGCTCTTCCTGCATAGCGTTTATCCAGTCCGGATCCTCCAATGCTTCTTCAACCTTCATAGGTTCAATGCTAGAGATGAATGAGTAATGTTCACAAAAGTTAGCTAAATGAGTTTTAGAGCGAGTGATTCTCCCGGTTTGGATATTATTGTAGATTTGCTCGACGGGATGATCCTTAGCAATTCTTGCTCGAACTCGTGAAAGCTTTTGCTTGGGTCGGGGTGGAACATCCTCTTCATCTTGTGCTTCTTCTTGGCCTTCTTCATTGTTGACGTTGTCGTTCTCTTGTCGTGTTGGAGAAGGAGGTTGTTGATGTTCATCTTGGTGCGCTTCCTCATTTTCTTCATCTTGGCGTGTCCCACTTGTGGATGCTTCCGTATCAACTCTTGGTTCACCTTGTCGTGAGGTAGAAGCTTCCACTTTGATGGACGAGGTACTCTCCTTCACTTCTGTTGGACGAATCTTGCCAATGGACAAGTCTTGAATTGCTTCCGAAGGGTCTTTGTCTCCTACATCAATTGGCAATTGCTCTACTTGCGAGCCGTTAGATTCATCAAACTTCACATCTACCGTCTCTTCAACCTTTCGGGTGAAATTGTTGTAGACACGGTAAGTGTGAGAGTTTGAGCCATAACCAAGTAGGAAACCTTCATGAGATTTAGGAGCAAATTTAGAACGATGATGCTTATCAAGAATGTAGCACTTTGAGCCGAATACTTGAAAGTATCCAACTTGGGGTTTGTTACCGGTGAGGAGCTCGTATGCCGTATTGCCGAGTAGCTTGTGAAGATACAAGCGATTTGTTGCATGACAAGCTGTCTCAATCGCTTCCGCCCAAAAGTGCTTTGGCGTTTTGTACTCATCAAGCATCGTTCTTGCCATCTCGATAAGAGTCCGGTTCTTCCTTTCAACAACTCCATTTTGTTGAGATGTGTACGTAGCCGAGAACTCGTGTGAAATCCCTTCTTCATCAAGAAAGGTGTCCACATTTGCGTTCTTGAACTCCATTCCGTTGTCGCTCCGAACCTTCTTGATCTTCACGTCAAACTGATTTTGGGCCTTCCTAGCGAAGTTTTTGAAGATCTTTTGGACCTGCAATTTGTCATCAAGAAAGAACACCCACGTAAATCTTGAAAAATCATCAACTATGACTAGACCAAATGAGTTACCACCGAGACTCTTGTAGGAATTTGGACCAAAGAGATCCATGTGAAGTAGCTCGAGTGGTCTTCTTGTGGTCATGATGGTCTTTGCGCGGTGACTTCCTCCAACTTGTTTCCCTGCTTGACAAGCACTACAAAGTCTATCCTTGTCAAATATGACATCTTTTATTCCAAGGATATGATCACCTTTAATAAGCTTATCAAGATTTCGCATACCAACATGACCTAGTCTTCTATGCCACAACCAGCCTTTAGAAGATTTGGTAATTAAGCAAGTTCTAGGTTGAGCCTTTTTAGTGAAATCAACAATGTAAAGATCTCCTCTACGTATACCGGTAAAGACCATTTTATGATTGTCTCTACGAAACACTTGGCAATCTACTTCAGTGAATAAGACATTGAAACCAAAATCCGCAAGTCTAGAAACTGAAAGTAAATTATACCCAAGGGATTCAATGAGCATGACATTTTGTATGGAGCTATCATGTGAGATGGCCACCTTACCAAGGCCAACCACCTTACCCTTTGAATTATCACCAAAAGTGACATATTTTCGAGGGCCGTCGTTTTCAGCAAGCTCATGGAACATATCTTTATCTCCGGTCATATGACCAGTACATCCACTATCAAGGACCCATTCCTTTCCTCCAGCCATGTACCCATGAAGATTTGCCATAAGACCAAAATGCCTCATTGCATCGTCAAGATCATAGTCACTATCATCATCTTCATCATAGTATCCATGTTCAACATCATCTTGTGATTGATCAATTCCTAGAGAGGGTAATTCATTAGATAAATGATCATCACAATGTTTACCTTTATGAATTCTAATAGCTTCGGATATGATATCGCTAATGATTCCAACATTTCCTTTAGCACGCATGATATTGGTAAGCTCAAATAGACAATCACCAAAGCTAGGATCACTAGAGTTCATCTTACTCAAGGCAATAGACTTATGGAGAATTTCATCCAAATTTTTCATGGAATAATCTGGAAATCGTTCCTCAAGAAATCTCCATATGGTGTAGGCACACTTGAGAGTAGGCAAACATCTAATCAAGTTTCTAGGCAAGCCTCTAATGATGAGCTCAACAGTTCTAAGATTGCGAATCATGTCAATATCTTCATCTAGGGTAGGGTGCAAAGGATCAACATGAGGTGCACAAGGGCTAGTAATGTACTTGTTCAAATGATATTCATTGACAATCTCAAGCATTTCATTTTTCCACTCATGAAAATACTCTCCATGAAGAATAGGCACTCTATGTCTAAGACTCCCCAAAGTAGACACATCCATCTTCCTCCAATGGTGTTTAAACCAAGGCAATGGAGACCAAAGCTCTGATACTAATTGAAAGGATCGAGAAGAGGTGTCTACAGGGGGGTGATTAGACACTAAGTGCCAAAAGTTGCAGTTTTTAATATTCTTAGGTTTAAGTGGAGTTTAAGCACAAGTTTAACAAACACAATACATATCAAGCAAGCATGAAATGAGTATATGAGCAGCGGAAAGTAAAGCATGCAACTTGCAAGAATGTAAAGAGAAGGGTTTGGAGTATTCAAACGCAATTGGAGACACGGATGTTTTTGTCGTGGTTCTGATAGGTGGTGCTATCGTACATCCACGTTGATGGAGACTTCAACCCACGGAGGGTAACGGTTGCGCGAGTCCATGGAGGGCTCCACCCACGAAGGGTCCACGAAGAAGCAACCTTGTCTATTCCATCACGGTCGTCGCCCACGAAGGACTTGCCTCACTAGCGGTAGATCTTCACGAAGTAGGCGATCTCCTTGCCCTTACAAACTCCTTGGTTCAACTCCACAATCTTGTCGGAGGATCCCAAGTGACACCTAGCCAATCTAGGAGACACCACACTCCAAGAAGTAACAAATGGTGTGTTGATGATGAACTCCTTGCTCTTGTGCTTCAAATGATAGTCTCCCCAACACTCAACTCTCTCTCACAGGATTTGGATTTGGTGGAAAGAAGATTTGAGTGGAAAGCAACTTGGGGAAGGCTAGAGATCAAGATTCATATGGTTGGAATGGAATATCTTGACCTGAACACAAGTGTAGGTGGTTCTCTATCAGAAAATGTGTATTGGAAGTGTAGGTATGTTCTGATGGCTCTCTCCACGAATGAAGAGTGGGTGGAGGGGTATATATAGCCTCCACACAAAATCTAACCGTTACACACAATTTGCCAAACTCGGTGGGACCGAATGGTTAAACTCGGTCGGACCGATTCAGCAAACCTAGTGACCGTTAGGATTTTCGGTGGGACTGAGATGCAACTCGGTAGGACCGATATGGTTAGGGTTAGGGCATAACGTAATCTCGGTGTGACCGATTACACAAACTCGGTGGGACCGATTTTGGTAATAAGCTAACCAGAGAGTTGGTCAGGCAAACTCGGTGAGACCGATTACACAAACTCGGTGGGACCGATTTTGGTAATAAGCTAACTAGAGGGTCTGCATTGTAATCTCGGTAGTACCGATTGCTCAAACTCGGTGAGACCGATTTTGGTAATGGACATACACAGAGATATTACAATCCCATCTCGGTGAGATCGAGATCCCTATCGGTGAAACCGATTTGCTAGGGTTTGTGGCAGTGGCTATGACATCTGAAACTCGGTGGCGCCGGATAGATAGAATCGGTGGGGCCGAGTTTGACTTTTGGTTTTGGTCATATGTGGATGTGGGAAGGTAGTTGAGGATTTTGGAGCATATCACTAAGCACTTTGAGCAAGCAAGCCATTAAGCAACACCTCATCCCCTCTTGATAGTATTGGCTTTTCCTATAGACTCAATGTGATCTTGGATCACTAGAATAGAAAATGTAGAGTCTTGATCTTGAAGCTTGAGCCAATCCTTTGTACTTAGCATCTTGAAAGGGTTCCACATCCTCTAGTCCATGCCACTCCATTGTTGAACTTATCTAAAACATACTAGGTAAAAGTGTTAGTCCAACAAGAGATATGTTGACATTAATTACCAAAACCACCCAGGGAGCACTTGTGCTTTCAACAACCGGTTTAGCATCCTTCTCCAATTTTATTTTGTGCTGGCATAAAGTGGGACTAATGCCCTTAAGATCATCAAGAGTATATCCAATAGCAGCATGGTGCTTCTTCAGAGTTTTCAATAATTTCTTTTCTTCATGCTCTGAAAGGTTAGCACTAATAATAACATGATATATCTCTTTCTCATCAAGATAAGCATATTTGAGAGTATCAGGTAAAGGTTTAAGCTCAAACACGGGATCACCCTTGGGTGGAGGAGGATCCCCTAGAATTTGAATAGGCAAGTTGTGTTTCAAAATAGGCCCCTGTTTAAAGAATACTTCATCTATTTCCCTTCTTTCATTCATAAACATATCATTTTCATGGCCGAGCAAATATTGTTCTAAAGGATCATTAGGAGGCACGGCAATAGAAGCAAGACCAATAATTTCATATTTACTAGGCAATTGTTTATCATGGGGGTGTCTACGAAATTTAGCAAAATTAAACTCATGAGACATATCCCCCAAACCAATAGTAACAACATCCTTTTTGCAGTCTATCTTAGCATTAACGGTATTCAAGAAGGGTCTACCAAATATAATGGGACAAAAGTTATCTTGTGGGGAACCAAGAACAAGAAAATCAGCAGGATATTTAACTTTCCCACACAAGACTTCAACATCTCTAACAATCCCAACTGGTGAAATAGTGTCTCTATTGGCAAGCTTAATTGTAACATCAATTTCCTCTATCTCAACAGGTGCCATATCATGCATAATTTCTTTGTATAAGGAATGAGGTATAGCACTTGCACTAGCACCCATATCACATAAGCCATGATATCCATGATCTCTATTTTAACAGAAATAACAGGCATGCCTACAATAGGTCTATGTTTATTTTTAGTATCGGGCCTAGCAATTCTAGCAGCTTCATCACATAAGTAAATAACATGCCCATCAATATTGTCGGCCAAGAGATATTTAACCATAGCAACACTAGGTTCTACTTTAATTTGCTCAGAGGGAGTAGGTGTTCTAGTATTACTCTTATGAACCACAGTTAAAGCTTTAGCATGATCCTTTATTCTAACAGGGAAAGGTGGTTTTTCAATATAAGTAGTAGGAACAATAGAATCATTATAAGTGATAGTCTTTTCTTCAACTTTAATAGGTGCAACTACTTTTAATTCAATGGGAGGATTATATTTAAACCACTTCTCCTTAGGGAGATCAACATGAGTAGCAAAGGGTTCACAGAAAGAAGCTACTATCTCAGAGTCAAGTCTGTATTTAGTGCTAAATTCACAGAAAGCATTGGCCTACATAAAAGATTTAACACAATCAAACATAGGTGTTATACCTGACTCCTTACCTTCGTCGAGATCCCAATCCTCACAGTTGCGTTTAATTCTTTCCAGTAGATCCCATTTGAATTCAATAGTCTTCATCATAAAAGAACCAGTACAAGAAGTATCGAGCATGGAGCGATTATCGAGAGAAAGTCGAGCATAAATTTTTTGAATCTTGAGAGCTCATGATTGGGGCATGAATATAACATTGACTTAAGCCTCCCCCAAGCTTGAGAGATGCTATCTCCTTCGCGAGGCCAAAAATTATATATATAATTACGATCATGATGAACAAGATGCATAGGATAAAACTTCTGATGAAATTCCAATTTCAATCGGTTGTAGTTCCATGATACCATATCATCACATAGCCTAAACCATGTCAATGCCTTTCCCTTCAAAGCTAAAGGGAATACCTTCTTCTTGATAACATCCTAGGGCATACCTGCAAGCTTAAATAATCCTCAAACTTCATCCACATAGATTAGGTGCAAATCGGGATGTAATGTTCCATCACCTGTGAAAGGATTAGCTAGCAGTTTCTCTATCATACCCGAATGAATTTCAAAGTAAACATTTTCAGTAGGTTCAGTAGGTTGAGGAAAACTCTTTGCTCTACTGGTCGGTGTGAAGATACCCCGAACAAGCCACTTAAAGGATTATGTTCCATAGTAACAAGTGACAGTAAATTTCAGCACACTATATAAATTTTTCCTTACCAAATTCCACCTATCAAAGGCGCCTCACTAACCGGCAACGGCGCCAGAAAAGAGTCTTGATGACCCACAAGTATAGGGGATCTATCGTAGTCCTTTCGATAAGTAAGAGTGTCGAACCCAACAAGGAGTAGAAGGAAATGATAAGCAGTTTTCAGTAAGGTATTCTCTGCAAGCACTGAAATAATAGGTAACAGATAGTTTTGTGATAAGGTAATTTGTAATGGGTAACAAGTAATAAAAGTAAATAAGGTGCAGAAAGATGGCCCAATCATTTTTGTAGCAAAGGACAAGCCTGGACAAACTCTTATATAAAGGAAAGCGCTCCCGAGGACACATGGGAATTATCGTCAAGCTAGTTTCCACCACGTTCATATGATTCACTTTCAGTACTTTGATAATTTGATATGTGGGTCGACCGGTGCTTGGGTACTGCCCTTCCTTATACAAGCATCCCAATTATGATTAACCCCTATTGCAAGCATCTGCAACTACAAGAGAAGTATTAAGGTAAACCTAACCATAGCATGAAACATATGAATCCAAATCAGCCCCTTACGAAGCAACTCATAAACTAGGGTTTAAGCTTCTGTCACTCTAGCAACCCATCATCTACTAATTTCTTCCCAATGCCTTCCTCTAGGCCCAAACAATGGTGAAGTGTCATGTAGTCGACGTTCACATGACACCACTAGAGGAAAGACAACATACATCTCATCAAAATATCAAACGAATACCATATTCACATGACTACTTATAGCAATACTTCTCCCATGTCCTCGGGAACAAACAAAACTACTCAGAAATCATGTTCATGTTCATAATCAGAGGGGTATAAATATGCATAAAGGATCTGAATATATGATCTTCCACCGAATAAACCAACTAGCATCAACTACAAGGAGTAATCAACACTACTAGCAACCCACAGGTACCAATCTGAGGCTTTTGGACAAAGATTGGATACAAGAGATGAACTAGGGTTTGAGATGAGATGGTGCTGGTGAAGATGTTGATGGAGATTGACCCCCTCCCAATGAGAGGATCGTTGGTGATGACGATGGTGATGATTTCCCCCTCCCGAAGGGAAGTTTCCCCGACAGAACAGCTCCGCCGGAGCCCTAGATTGGTTCCGCCTCGTGGCGGCAGAGTTTCGTCCCGTGAGCTTGCTTATGATTTTTTCCTCGATGAAAGACTCCATATAGCGAAAGATGGGCATCAAAGGGCTGCCAGGGGGCTCATGAGGCAGGGGGGCACGACCAGGGGGGTAGTGCGCGCCCCCCACCCTCGTGGATGGTGGGTGGCCCCCCTCTGGTACTTCTTTCGCCCAATATTTTTTATATATTCTGAAACATGCTCCCGTGATGTTTTAGGACTTTTGGAGTTGTGCAGAATAGGTCTCTAATATTTGCTCCTTTTCCAGCCCAGAATTCCAGCTGCCGGCATTCTCCCTCTTGATGTAAACCTTGTAAAATAAGAGAGAATAGGCATAAGTATTGTGACATAATGTGTAATAATAGCCCATATTGCAATAAATATCGATATAAAAGCATGACGCATAATGGACGTATCAGACCCTTTGGGTGAGGAGCACTTAGAGTCACTGATCTGTCAAGGGCTTAACTTCCAAAACCTCTTAATGCATTTCGGTCTGACAGATCCATTCTATTCGGTCATACCGAGTTCATTAAGCTGGTCTAGGTTTTTGATCTCGATGCAACTGATTAGAACCCTTCGGTCTCACTGAGTAGTCCCACTCGGTCACACCGACTGGATATATATACCCGGGTTGAAAATTTGGAAATTTCTCCGAACCCCTTCGCTCGCGCCTATCCAGCTCTGCTAACTCGAGGTCTCCGATCGTCAGCTCATCGCCCACTACCTCCTGCCGCTGGTGTCCTCCGCCATCAATAGGAATCTTCGCCTCCATTGTCGTTGTAGCGGATTCATCACCAAGATAGGGTATGAACTCGACCCTTTGTGCTTTCCCACTCCGATTCTTGGCACAAAGATCAATGCCAATATTCTTGCCATGATTAAAACGATTCTATCCACTAAAAAATCCCATTATATTAGATTTGATGCAAAATTTTAGGTTTAGGTTTCCACCAAAATCATCTCGGACCGACCGATATTGGGATTTCGGTCTCACCGATTTGGCCCAGGCCATTGCACATGTACTACTCGGTCTGACCGAAGTATATGAATCGGTGTGACCGAATTTACTTTCTCTGTGAAACCCTAGCATCTTGGAGTCACCAAACTATGTCTCGGTCTGGCCGATTTCACAAGTTTAGACTCTAAAGTTGCTGTCACTGAGTTTGTAATATCGGTAGCTCCAAAATGCTTTCTATAGAAAACTACAACTAAGTTTTTGACTCATTTGTTTTACAAAATGGCTGTGCTTTGTGATACTCATCTACTCCATCTCAACCTAACTATTCATAGGGTTAGCTTTCAGTGTCAGTGATGTCAGAGCAGAGTGACAACTAGAACAAGTCTGAGGAGCACCAAAATCTCAGTGAGGGCACTAGTCCCTCCAATAGTAGTTTTGATGAGGGTAGCAGAAGCATCCCAACCAACCTACCCAAGGCAGCAACAAGGACAAGGAGAAAGAGAAACTCAGATTATGAGGATGAAGATTTTGTAGTTGATGAAGAGGTCACTTCCAAGAAGAAGTTGATCAAGAAAGAGCAAACTGCTGCTGGCATCAAGCCAGGCATCAAGAAGAAGGCTCCTGCTCAGAGGAATCCCATGTCAAAAGCCAGAGCTTCAACTCAGGAAACAATGGCATTCTCTCTTGAACCAAGAGGAGAAGAAGCTGCTGGAGGCAAGAAGAGGAAGGAAAGGGTCAGAAAGACCATTGCCAGGGTCATTGGCAGATCTTCAATGATGAGAGACCCAGCTGAGGATGAGGAAGAAGATGCTACACCTGCTCCCAAAGGTCAGAAGCTCATGGGAGATGCAATCAAGTCAGGGCCTGCAACATCCAAGCCCAAGACTGCTCCCAAGTCCTCTACACAAGCTCCAAAGCAGTCTACACCAAAGAGAAGCACAAGGAACACACCTGCTCCAGAGAAGAACAAGGCCCCAGTGCCTGAAATTGAAGAAGATGAAGAAGCCCAAGTGCTTAGAAAGCTCAAGCCCAAGATTCTAGACCATGATGACACTCATCCTGTTGCTGAGAACATGAGGATAAGGAAAGATGCTGGTCTCAGACTTTGGAGGCAGACAGACAGACCCCTATGCTACTGTTGGAAATATGCCCTAGAGGCAATAATAAAAGAGTTATTATTATATTTCCTTGTTCATGATAATTGTCTATTGTTCATGCTATAATTGTATTAACCAAAAAATGTAATACATGTGTGAATACATAGACCACAACATGTCCCTAGTGAGCCTCTAGTTGACTAGCTCGCTGATATTAGATGGTTGTGGTTTCCTTACCATGTACATTGGATGTTGTAGATAATGGGATCACATCATTAAGAGAATGATGTGATGGACAAGAACCAATCCTAAGCATAGCACAAGATCGTGTAGTTCGTTCGCTAGAGCTTTTCTAATGCCAAGTATCATTTCCTTAGACCATGAGACTGTGCAACTCCCGGATGCCGTAGGAGTGCTTTGGGTGTATCAAACTTCACAACGTAACTGGGTGACTATAAAGGTGGAGTACAGGTATCTCCGAAAGTGTCTGTTGGGTTGGCATGAATCGAGACTGGGATTTGTCATTCCGTGTGACGGAGAGGTATCTCTGGGCCCACTCGGTAACGCATCATCATAATGAGCTCAATGTGACTAAGGAGTTAGTCACGGGATCATGTGTTACGGAACGAGTAAAGAGAATTGCTGGTAACGAGATTGAACAAGGTATAGGGATACCGACGATCGAATCTCAGGCAAGTAACATACCGATGGACAAAGGGAATTGTATATGGGATTGATTGAATCCTAGACATCATGGTTCATCCGATGAGATCATCATGGAACATGTGGCAACCAATATGGGTATCCAGATACCACTATTGGTTATTGGCTGGAGACGTGTATTGGTCATGTCTGCATGGTTCCCGAACCCGTAGGGTCTACACACTTAAGGTTCGGTGACGCTAGAGTTGTAATGGGAATAGTATGTGGTTACCGAAGGTTGTTCCGAGTCCTGGACGTGACGAGGAACTCCAGAATGGTCTGGAGGTGAAGATCGATATATTGGACGAAGGGTATTGGAGTCCGGAATTGTTCTGGGAGTACCGGGTGACGACTAGCATGACCGAAACGAGTTTCGGAGGCCCTGGCAAACGTTGGGGGCCTTATGGGCCAAGAGGAGGGGCACACCAGCCCACAAAGGGGTTGTGTGCCCCTCCCACCTCATGTCACGTAACCTGGAGAGGTGGGGGCGCCTCCCCTAGGGCAGCCCCCCCGACTTGGGGGGCAAGTTTCCCAGGGGTGGGGCGCTCAAACCCATCAAGGGTTTCCCCTGTGGCCGCCGCCCCTCCCCTAGGGAAACTCTAGGGTGCCTCCACCTCCCACCTTCCCCCTATATATATTGAGGGGGAGAGAGGGCAGCCACACCCCTTCCCCTCGCGCTGTCCTCCCCTCCTCGAACTCCTCCTCCTCCGTAGTGCTTAGCGAAGCTCTGCCAGAGAACCACGAGCTCCACCGCCACCACACTGTTGTGCTGCTGGAGCTCTCCCTCAACTTCTCCTCTCCCCTTGCTAGATCAAGAAGGAGGAGACGTCCCCGGGCCATACGTGTGTTGAACACGGAGGCGTTGTCCGTTCGGCGCTTGGATTGGATCTTCCGCGATTTGAATCGTCGCGAGTATGACTCCATCAACCGTGTTCTTGTAACGCTTCCGCTTAGCGATCTTCAAGGGTATGAAGATGCACTCCCTCTCTCTCATTGCTAGACCCTCCTAGATTGATCTTGGTAACACGTAGGAAATTTTTGAATTATTACTACGTTCCCCAACAATGGCATCATGAGCTAGGTCTATGCGTAGATTCTATGCACGAGTAGAACACAAGTAGTTGTGGGTGATGATTTGTTCAATTTGCTTACCGTTACTAGTCTTATCTTGATTCAGCGGCATTGTGGGATGAAGCGGCCCAAACCGACCTTACACATACGCTTACGTGAGACGGGTTCCGCCGAGTGACATGCACTTGTTGCATAAGGTAGCTAGCAGGTGTCTGTCTCTCCCACTTTAGTCAGATCGGATTAGATGAAGAGGGTCCTTACGAAGGGTAAATAGCAATTGGCATATCACCGTTGTAGCTTTTGCGTAAGTAAGAAACGTTCCTACTAGAAACCCATAGCAGCCACGTAAAACATGCAACAACAATTAGAGGACGTCTAACTTGTTTTTGCAGGGTATGCTATGTGATGCGATATGGCTAAAAGGATGTGATGAATTATATATGTGATGTATGCGATTGATCATGTTCTTGTAATAGGAATCACGACTTGCATGTTGATGAGTATAACAATTGGCAGGAGCCATAGGAGGTGTTGATACGTCTCCACCATATCTACTTTTATAAACACTTTTGACCTTGTTTTGTACTCTAACTTGCATGATTTGAATGGAACTAACCCGGACTGACGTTGTTTTCAACAGAATTGCCATGGTGTTATTTTTGTGCAGAAATATAAGTTCTCGAAATGACCTGAAAATTCACAGAGACACGTTTTGGAATTTATAAAAAATACTGGCGAAAGAATCAGCGTAAGGGGGCCCACACCCTGTCCACGAGGATGCAGGGCGCCCCCCTGCCTCGTGGGCCCCTTGAGGATCCATGGAGGTTAACTCCAACTCTATATATTCACGTTCGGGGAGAAAAAAATCAGAGAGAAGGATCCATCACGTTTTACTATATGGAGCCGCCGCCAAGCCCTAATCTTCATCGGGAAGGCTGATCTGGAGTCCGTTCGGGGCTCCGGAGAGGGGAATCTATCGCCATCGTCATCATCAACCTTCCTCTATCACCACTTTCATGATGCTCACCGCTGTGCATGAGTTATTCCATCGTAGGCTTGCTAGACGGTGATGGGTTGGATGAGATATACCATGTAATCGAGTTAGTTTTGTTAGGGTTTGTTCCCTAGTATCCATTATGTTCTAAGATTGATGTTGCTATGACTTTGCTATGCTTAATGCTTGTCACTAGGGCCTGAGTGCCATGATTTCAGATCTGAACCTATTATGTTTTCATGAATATATGTGAGTTCTTGATCCTATCTTGCAAGTCAATAGTCACCTATTATGTGTTATGATCCGGTAACCCCGAATTTACAATAATCGGGACCACTCCCGGTGATGACCGTAGTTTGAGGAGTTCATGTATTCACTAAGTGTTAATTCTTTGGTCCGGTTCTCTATTAAAAGGAGGCCTTAATATCCCTTAGTTTCCAATAGGACCCCGCTGCCACGGGAGGGTAGGACAAAAGATGTCATGCAAGTTCTTTTCCATAAGCACGTATGACTATATTCGGAATACATGCCTACATTACATTGATGAACTGGAGCTAGTTCTGTGTCACCCTATGTCGGTGTCAAAACCGGCGGATCTCGGGTAGGGGGTCCCGAACTATGCGTCTAAGGTCGATGGTAATAGGAGACAAGGGACACGTTGTTTAACCAGGTTCGGGCCCTCTCTATGGAGGTAATACCCTATGTCCTGCTTAACTGATATTGATGAATATGAGTATTACAAGAGTTGATCTACCTCGAGATCGTAATGGCTAAACCCTAGAGGTTTAGCGTGTATGGCTATGATAATGAGTCTCTCCTATCCGGACTAAGTCCTCCGGTTTATATAGACACCTGGAGAATCTAGGGTTACATAAGGTCGGTTACAAAGAAAGGAATCTACATATCCGGCCGCCAAGATTGCCTTCCACGCTAAAGAGAGTCCCATTCGGACACAGGTACAGTCTTCGGTCTTCGTATCTCCATGGCCCATCAGTCCGGCCCATGGCTAATAGGCCGGACGACCGAGGACCCCGTAGTCCAGGACTCCCTCACCCTATGTTATAAATATTGCATGAGGAATCGCATCCGACATAATTATCCATCATTGATCCATTTCCTATGAGCTTTTCACATATCGATATTTGCTTAGTTACTTTTTCGTTGCCACTGTTACGATTGCTACAAAAACTGCTACTGTTACTTTTGCCACCTTTACCGTTACTTCCATACTACTTTGCTACTAAATACTTTGCTGCAGATATTAAGTCTTTCAGGTGCGGTTGAATTGACAACTCAACTGTTAATACTTGAGAATATTCTTTGGCTCCCCTTGTGTCGTATCAATAAATTTGGGTTGAATACTCTACCTCGAAAGCTGTTGCGATCCCCTATACTTGTGGGTTATCGAGACTATTTTCTAGCGCCGTTGCCGGGGAGCATAGCTCTATTATTTGAGTCACTTGGGATTTATATTTGTTGATCACTATGAGGAACTTGAAAGATGAAAGAACCAAGATTTTCCCCTCAACTACGAGGGGAGGTAAGGAACTGCCATCTAGCTCTGTACTAGATTCACCTTATGTTTTGAGTAAACTTGCGACACCTACCACTACAAAAAAAGACACATCCGTGACATTTTGGGCCGAACGAAATTTTTTTCTGTCATACATATGACACTTCTATGATGATAATTGTGACAAAACCCGGTATCATCATAGACGTGGTGGGCTCCTACTTCTATGACAAAAAATCATGAAAGAAATTGGGCTTTTCGTCCTGGGCGGGCTGGAGACGCAGCTGCATGACATTCTTTGGGCCGTCCATGACGGAAAAAACCATGGTAGAAGCGAGGGCGAGGAAAATTTCGGGGAGTTCCCGGTTACGGTGGGAGGTCGGGGGCTGAGCGATGCGCGTTTCTCTCATACACGTACGCGTGTGTGTGCGAGGCGTTGGCTCTAACTGAACCCTAGCAAGGCATTGGGCTCTAACTAAACCCGAGCGATTGCACTGCAGGCTACGCGTTACTGAACCCGAGCGATTGATCGATGGCTGTTAACTGAACCCGATTGAGCGATTCCTTCGCTACTGCTGCTAACTGAAGCCGATCGATGCTGCCTCTGGGATGAACAGTGAGTGTTGCGGGGGGTCTGGATGAACAGTGAGCGGTGGCGTTGCCTCTGGATGAACAGGACCCCATGGTGTGGTGGAGGGCTGGATGAAAAGTAGACGGTGGAGTGGTGCCCGTGGAGGGGTGGTTGAACAGGACCCTGTGGTGTGGAGGGCTAGATGAACAGTAGACGGTGGAGGGGTGCCCGTGGAGGGGTGGTTGAACAGTAGCCGGTGGAGTAGCGCGCGGTGGAGGCTGGATGAACAGGAGCCCGTGGAGGCTGGAGGAGTCGACGGTAGCCCGTGGAGGCTGGAGGAGGTCGACGGTGGAGATGAAAAGTATCCCATGGAGTCCTGTTTTGCGGTACGCCACACCCCTCCCGATGAACAGGACCCCCGTTTCGACCGTAGGAGGTCTGAGGGAGTCCTGGATTAGGGGGTGTCCGGGTAGTCGGACTATACCTTCAGCCGGACTCCAGGACTATGAAGATACAAGATTGAAGACTTCGTCCCGTGTCCAGATGGGACTTTCCTTAGCGTGGAAGGCAAGCTTGGCGATGCGGATATTTAGATCTCCTACCATTGTAACCGACTTTGTGTAACCCTAACCCTCTCCTGTGTCTATATTAACCGGAGGGTTTTAGTCCGTAGGACAACTTCATCATACAACAATCATATCATAGGCTAGCTTTTAGGGTTTAGCCTCCTTGATCTCGTGGTAGATCTACTCTTGTACTACCCATATCATCAATATTAATCAAGCAGAATGTAGGGTTTTACCTCCATCAAGAGGGCCCGAACCTGGGTAAAACATCGTGTTCCTTGCCTCCTGTTACCATCCGGCCTAGACGCACAGTTCGGGACCCCCTACCCGAGATCCGCCGGTTTTGACACCGACATTGGTGCTTTCATTGAGAGTTCCTCTATGCCGTCGCAATCAGGAAGGATGCCTCTTCCCGTCTTTAAAGATGGCGTCGTTACTAAGGGAGCCTTGGCTGTCGGCCAAACTCTCCGGCTAGGCGGTTTTCTCATGACCACCTGTTCGGCCGTTGCACCGATGGTGACCTCTCGGGTCATCAAAAGCGATCTTAACGTCATCTCGGAACTCGTCGAGCAGTTAGACCCAATGGAGCTCTCTTCCGTAAAAGAGCTCTTGGATCGCATCGCCGCCTTGGGGGTCACTACGGATTATGACCAGGTTGGGCTTAAACCCGATCTAAGAGAAATTAATTCTCCCCAAGTCACCCATCACGTTGTCGTGGTAGAGGCACAGTGCGGCGACTCTTCGTCTATCTTAAGGACTAGCTATGTCCGGATTCCCGATCCCTCCAAGCCGGATACCCGCGGAGGGGAGGATGTAACTCAAGACCTGAACTTAGAATCAGGCAACGGGCTAGATTCACTGGACAACATCCAAGAATCCAAACTTCAGAGTTCAAAAACTCCTTGGCCTCTGAGTCTTAGATTGGGTGAAGTTCCGGATTTAATTCCACCCACCCACCCGAACATAAGCGATCTATCCCAAATCAGGCAAAAGCCCGAAGAAACAGTACATCATTACTGGGCAAGGTTCCTCCTGGTTATTAACAGGATAAAGGACTGCCGACGCAATCTCAATCTTTTGCAATAATTGCACGGACAAGGGAATCCTCAACGCCACATGTCGTCGTGATATTACATGCTTCTCTGACTTGAAATCCATAGTACAAAAGTACTGTGCGATGGAAAGCGCCCGGAAAACCGAAATTAAATTTTGGGACAATCTGGCCCTGAATAGAAACCTCATCCAAAATAAAATGGTGCATCATCATCAGACACCCGGGTTAAAAACCAAAAAACCAAAACCCTCTACAGGGCATGGAACCGTACTGGAGGGATGGCTTAATGGACCCTGTAAAATTCATAGTACAGAGGACGCCACACCAACTCATAGCCTTAGAGCATGTTGGATACTCTGGCAGGTGGCCAAAAGGGGCGAAGATCTCCTAATTCCGGAGGCCGCAGAAAACCACCTCAGGGACTCCAGTACAGTCTTAACAGTCTTCGAGACTTTCGCATCAAATAATATGCGAAAAAGAACACTCTACAGCCTCGCCGAAGTCTATCAAGTAGCAACAATAAACCCATGGAGTGACACGGCTATTACTTTTAATGCCAGTGATGAACCTAAAACCCGAACAGCTCGAGCACCAGCCGCATTGGTACTCAGTCCTATAGTGGATGGCTTTCGCCTCACCAAGGTACTCATGGACGGAGGCAGCGGATTGAACCTCATTTATGAGGAAACCCTTCAAAAAATGGAAATAGACTGGAACCGCATTGAGCGAAGCAGCACAACCTTTAGAGGAATAATCCCCAGTCGGGAAGCGCGTTGTGCAGGAAAAATCACACTAGATGTGGTGTTCAGAACGCCGGATAATTATAGGTCCGAAGAGGTCACATTCCAAGTGGCCCCGTTCAGTAGCGGATACCACGCTCTGCTGTGGCGGCAAGCGTTTACAATCTTCCAAGCAATACCCCATTACGGGTACATGAAGCTCAAGATGCCCGGGCCGAACGGAATCATCACTCTCGCTAGTGATCCGGACATAGCACTCCGCGCCGAAAACAAGATAGCCGCATTGGCCCTTGAGGCACTGTCCGAAGCCCTAGCGGCTGAGGAACTGACTACGCTGCGCTCCACGATAAACAGCGACGATGTGATACTCGATAAAAGATCCAAGTCCACCTCCTTTAAACCAGCGGATGAAATACTCAAATTCCAGGTCCATCCAACGGACCCCAATAAAACAGCTTCCATCGGGGCACGATTAAACCCCGATGTAGATGCTGCACTGCAAGAATTCCTATAGGAGAACTGGGACATTTTTGCCTGGCACCCTTCAGACATGCCAAGAATCCCACGCAGGCTGGCCGAACACAGCTTAAATATCCTCAAAGGATTCAAACCTATCAAACAAGCCCTTCGGCGTTTCTCTGAGCCCAAGAGACAGGCAATGGGAGAGGAGCTAGCCAAACTATTGGAGGCCGGATTCATCAGAGATATAAAACATCCGGACTGGCTAGCAAACTTGGTGATGGTACCAAAGAAGGACAAATCATGGTGCCTGTGCGCTGACTTCAAAGACCTTAACAAGGCTTGCCCAAAGGATACCTTCCCCCTCCCCCGCATCGATCAAATTATCGACGCCACTGCAGGACACGATTCGTTGTGCTTCCTCGACGCATACTCCGGTTACCATCAAATAAAAGATGGCCGAGTCAGACCAAGCCGCAACAGCATTCATCACCCCATACGTCCCATTTTGCTTCAACACAATGCCTTCGGGCTCAAAAACACCGGCGCAACATATCAGCGCATGATTCAGACATGTCTAGCAAACCAGATCGGCAAAATAGTAGAGGCATACATGGATGATGTGGTCATAAAAACAAGACATGTCGAATCTCTAGTAGACGACTTGAGGCTTACATTTGACAACCTCCGAGCATATGACATCAAGCTAAATCCGGAAAAATGCGTTTTCGGCGTTCCAGCCGGAAAGCTCTTGGGCTTCATTGTATCCGGTAGAGGAATCAAAGCAAATCCAGCCAAGATCGGAGCTTTGTCACAATTGGATATCCCAAAGGACCTCAAACAAATAAAAAAATTAACCGGATGTGTGGCGGCTCTAAGCCGCTTTATCTCCCGGTTGGGAGAAAAGGCGCTACCCCTCTATCGCCTCCTTCGGTGCACCGAACACTTCGAGTGGACGGATGCCGCCACGGCCGGATTCAAGGAAATAAAAGCCATATTGGCAACAAAGCCCGTCCTGGCCGCGCCAAACATCGGCGAACCAATGCTATTGTACATTGCAGCAACCCATCAAGTTGTCAGTGCAGTACTCGTCGTCGAGCGGGAAACGGACGGACACAAATTCCCCCTTCAAAAGCCGGTTTACTATGTGTCCACTGTCCTCACCCCATGCAAATCACGGTACCCAAATTATCAAAAGATTGCATATGCGGTATTCATGGCATCCCGGAAGCTATGACACTACTTTCAAGAGTGTTCAATCACAGTAGCATCGGAAGTACCACTCAACAATATTATAAACAACCATGACGCAACGGGCCGGATTGCAAAATGGGCCATCGAGCTCCTCCCGTTCGACATAACTTATAGGCCACGGCGAGCTATCAAGTCACAAGTTTTGGCCGACTTCGTCGCAGAATGGACGGAGGCCGAACTCCCTAAAGAGTATGTCACATATTCAAACTGGATCATGCACTTCGACGGTTCCAAAATGTTGGCCGGACTAGGGGCCGGCGTCCTTTTGATGTCCCCCACAGGAGACACGGTTCAATATGTACTCCAGATTATGTACACGGACTCCAACAATGCAGCCGAATATGAGGCCCTTTTACATGGTCTCCGGATGGCACTATCCATGGGCATTCAACGCCTAGAGGTGCGCGTGGATTCGAACCTCGCGATATCCCAAATAAATGGAGACTTCGATGCCAAGGATCCAAAAATGGCAGCTTACGGCAACGCCGTCCTCAAAATGTCAGCTCGGTTTGAGGGGCTCGAATTTCACCATATAGCCCAAGAAAACAATCAGGCGACAGACGTCCTGGCACGCATCGGCACAAAACGCGATGCGGTCCCCCCCAACATCTTCCTGGAAAGGCTATTCAAGCCATCCATAGTATGGGAAGGGGAACATGGCAATATTAGCCCGGACCCAACCGCACTGTCCGACGCCGAACAATCTGACATAATCGGAGGCTCTGCCAATGAAATCACAACCTCAGCCCACGTACTAATGGTCGTTATCGCCCCGTGGATAGAACCATTCCTAGCCTACCTTACTAGGCAGGAACTCCCAGAGGACCAAAATGAGGCACGCTGTATAGTGCGGTGATCTAAAGCCTATAAAGTCCATGAGGGAGAACTTTATAAGAAAAGCACTACCGGAGTCCTTCAAAGGTGCATCTCCGAAGAGGAAGGGCGGAACCTGCTGGCTGAAATTCATGCCGGACTCGGTGGCCATCACGCCGCAGCTCGGTCCCTTGTAAGCAAGGCTTTCCGTACAGGCTTTTATTGGCCGACGGCCCGGGCGGACGCTCAGGACTTGGTCCAACGATGCGCCGGTTGCCAGCTTTTTGCAAACCAAAGCCATATGCCACCCACCGCCCTCCAAACTATCCCCATCACTTGGCCTTTCGCGGTCTGGGGGCTTGACATGGTGGGACCCCTTAAAGGCAGAACCCACAAGAAAAAATACTTACTGGTCATGGTGGATAAGTTCACCAAATGGATAGAAGCCAAGCCTGTTAAGACGGCCGAATCCGGACCTGTGATAGACTTTATATCCGGGGTCGTACGCCGTTATGGCGTCCCCCACAGCATCATCACCGATAACAGCATGAACTTTACGGCTGATGAGGTAAAACTCTGGTGCAAAAACATGGGCATCAAGCTCGATTATGCTTCCGTATATCACCCACAAACTAACGGTCAGGTCGAACGTGCAAATGCTCTCATCATGAGCGGCATCAAACCCAGATTAGTGCGGTCCCTCAAGGAATCTAACACGCACTGGGTAGAGGAGCTTGACTCCGTACTCTGGGGGCTGCGGACCACGCCGAATCGCACCACCGGATACACACCATTTTTTATGGTGTACGGCGCAGAGGCAGTCTTGCCCTGCGACATAATTCATGACTCACCTCGAGTGCGCATGTACGAAGAAAGGGAAGCCGAGCTCGATCGGCAGGATGGTTTGGACGCCTTAGAGGAGGAGCGCGACGTGGCAAAAGCCCGTTCCGCATTCTATCAACAGCAGGCTCGAAGATATCAAAGCAGAGAAGTGCGGGCCAAAAACTACAACGTTGGCGAATTAGTTCTATGCCTGCCGGACAAGAAAAAGGACAAGCTGAAGCCCAAGTGGGAAGGTCCCTTCATAATCGACCAAGTCCTGACTAGTGGAGCATACTGCCTGCGAGATGCGTCGGATAACCGACTCGAGCCGAACCCATGGAACGCAGCCCGTCTCCGAAGATTCTACGCCTAGCGCCGGACTCTGTGTTTGTCTCCTTCCTCTGTCCATTTTTTACATTTTCTATCTTACATTTCTCTCCTTCCCCTCTTTTCTTTTATAGCCCTTAAAGGCTCCTCAAGTGACGTGCTACTCGCGCTCATTAAACCTGGGGGCTTCTTTAACAGAAGCTTCTTTATACGGGCTTCACGCCCACAACATGTGTCAAACTTCTGCATGTACCTTTTCTTCACCATTATATGCATCGATATGACTTAAGTTTTGGCCAAGCTGGGTTGCCTGGCTCCTGTGCTTACCCCTACGTTCCCGATTGTTCCGCTAGGTGGTAAAGGGAGCACCTCTGTGATTGTTACTGCCGGATAAGCCGGATGTGTACCTCAGACTGGGTGAAGCTGAAAGCTAGCGTTCTTAAGGGAATATTTGGTCGGTGAACTAAAAGATGACCTTTTTTACTTATTTATATATATGCCCCCGGATGATTTTCCTGCTTTTGCAGTCTGGACATGCACTTTAGGGCATGCCTCCCAGAGAAAGGAACCCCTAAAAGAACTATTCTCTCTGGAAGATGTTTCTTACTAACCATGTAATATAACATAACTAGTTGGGCACTTGTCTGATAAAGCACTAATGACCCCTACGCCTGGTCTCCATGCATACCCCGGTTCTTGCATAACCGATAGGGTATTCGGACACACTCCGGACCGTCAGGTCCTGAGGTTGAAGCGAAAAGGTCGGCAACGACAAACGATCTACAATCCGGCTAGAAGGCATTACACATGTCAATTAAAAATTACATAGTCACTCTGACTGATTGTATTCCTCTTCAATACCATCTAACAGGCTGTCTAACTTACAGTCCTGCTGGGAATACTTTGCGGCCAATTCTACTTGGCCGTACACTAAGCTTACAGGGATCTCCTTCCCGTCAGGCCCCATAGGTCTGACCTCGGCCATGTGGTTTGGGTCAGACTTCGTGTATCGCGTCTTCACCATGGCCCAGGCCTCCCTAGCGCCTTGTCGGTAGGCCGATATCTTCCACAACCGGAAGCGCCACCGAGCTCCCTTAAGCTTCTCTGAAAGCTCTCCAAGGCCCTCGGGCATGGAGTGGGAAGGCCATAAGGCTTGGGCAATGCCTCGCATCACCTGCCGAACTCGCTCGTGCAGTTGCGAGAGCTTGGGAAGAAGGTCACCCGTAGAACCGAGCATCTCCTCTGTAGGACGACCCGTTAGCATACCTACAGACATTACTCTGTTAGTCGATTTCCTTGCCGAACTCTTTTCTTTCAAAGATTCGCTTAAGCACTTACTAAATATGCCGCGTCAAAGCCGCTGATTCTCCTTAGTAGAGTCCGACAGCTGGCCACGAACATCTTTAAGTTCAATGTCCAGCTTGGTGTTGGCATCCTGAAGATCATTCTTCTCCCGCCTCACCCTTGTCAACATACTCTCACCGGCCTTTAGCCGGCGCAAGAGTTGTTGCCTCTCCGGATCTAGTCCGGCGCCATCTGCAATATGATTTGTCAGATTTACACCCACGCCACACTTTGCAAGATACTAATCTTTCAAAGTGTATCTTACCAGAGGGGGTCTCTTTGGGCTCCCCTGCCACGGCTAGTGCGGCCTCCAATTGGGCTTTGCACTCTTCCAGCTCCTGGGACAGTACGGTATTCTTCAATGTAAGAACCTGCATAACAAATGATCCTTAAATCAGTTACCCTAACTGTTTCAAGTCTAGGGGGCTACTGGTATATATATATATACATATATATATATATATATATATATATATACACCAAAATTTTCTTACCCGTATGTCTTTTACATATTGCTCCGTGGCTCTGGCTAAACCATTTTGAGCGGCACGGAGATATGCATCTCCCGAATTGAAGGCATCTAATGCCTCTTGGGAGAAACAAGCGTCGCGAAGAACTGTCCGGCGACGCATGTGGTTCATGGCACTCTCCACCTCGGAATTGGTGGCAGACAGCCTGTCCGCATCCTTTGTCGGAGGAGCGTCCGGTGTGCGCCTTGTGTTCGCTTCCGCTTCTGGGCCAAGCGTTGGAGCCTAGCTGGTGGAGGCGCGATTGGCAACCTCTCCGGATGTAGTCCGGCGAGGTCTCTTCGTCCTGAAGACAACACGAACGTTAATATGCCCTAAAGGAATAACACCAGGGAAAAAGAGGGTGCGCTATACCTTTGCGCCGGCGTCTCAGTCCGGACTACATTCCTTTTTACCCCACGGGGCCCTGCGGCCCCTCGTTGGCTAGCCGCTGCAGGTTCGGCCTCCCGCCTCGGAAACCTCCCCTGTAAAACACGGTCGTTGTCAGGAAAACTGAAATGCGTGAGAATGGATTCCTTCTCAAGGGGACAAGACTCCGCTCTCTGTTACCTGGGAGGCCGGGATTAACCCTGGGTAATAAGCCATAATGGCCACCAAGGTATTGTCCTTGCTTAGCTGATGAAACACCCCATCAATCAGCTCCATCGATATGTCCGGATCCTCTTCGGAGTCCGGATCGAGGGACCGTTCTGGATCCTCGGGCTGTGGGGGACGGCTGTTTATATCCTTTACTTCTTGACGCAGTTCCTGCGTTGAAATTGGAAGACTACATATTTAATCATGGGAATATAAAACGGATGGGCAAGCACAATTGTCCACTTCCCAACTCGGAGGGTTGTACATAGAAAATCCGCCCTACGGGTTGACGCGGAGGAATTCCTCCTCTTCTCCCTTGTACAAAGAGGATAAGATCTTTACTAGAGCGGCAGCTGAGGCTGGCCCCTTACGACCATAACGGGTGGCGTCATCCTTCCCGTTAAAATCCCACATGGGGTGGCCTCTATATTGAAGCGGCTGCACCCCCCGCATAATGCATGCGGCCATGACTTCAATCATGGTTAGTCCGGAATGCGCCAATAGTTTTATCCGACCCATCAGGTGAAGGACGTCCCTGTCGCCTTCTCTTTGAGAGCTCCGCGGACGCCAGCTTAGGCGTTTCTTTAAGGGAGCACTGTTGAAATTCGGGGAGACCGACCCGGATAGGATCCGGCAGCGGGACATCATCTATATAAAACCATTCCGAAGGCCAGTCCTCGGACGCCTTCTTTGGGGTTCCGGATAGATATCCGGTCCCGGCGATACGCCACACTTCGACTCCACCCACTTGATATATAGACCCCTCTTGAGAGCAGGGCACCAGGCAGAATAACCTCTTCCACAACGCGAAATGAGCCTCAACACCCAAGAATAGCTCGCAAATGGCGACGAAGCCCGCGACATGCAATATAGAGGCAGGCGTGAGATTGTGCAGCTGGAGGCCATAGAACTCCAGAAGCCCACGGAGAAATGGATGAATTGGAAATCCAAGTCCTCTTATTAGATAAGGGACGAGGCACGCCCGCTCTCCTTTGGAGGGATTGGGGGTGCTCTCCGCTTGCTCTCTGCCATTATAGGTGGCGAGCCCGGCTCGGACCGGGACCATATAGGCCTGAGGGAGAAATCCCTTGGCCTGAAGCGACACTAGCTCACTGTGTGGGATGGAGCACCTCTCCCAGTCTCCAGGTTTAGGACTGGAGGGGCGAGAGGAGGAGCTGCGACGGCTGGCCATGTTGGAATGGACCTTTGCTGGAGGCGCTCTGATGATTACTCGCGGAGAGGAGAAGGTGTGGTTTGGATCTAAATCCCCATCCCATTAAATAGGCGGCTCGTTTATGCGGCTAGGGGTGTGAATGTAAAAACACCTCGACTTTTCGCATTCGTTTAACACATGGAAGACGGCCATTATTGGGCGTGGAAGCCAAGGTGCGCTACATTACGAAAATTAGACATTATTCAGTAGGTACACGGAATTTGGAGAAGAACCCACCTTGCAATGCCAAAGACAATCTGCGCGCCAGACTCGTCGTCATTGAAGCCTGGTTCGGGGGCTACTGAGGGAGTCCTGGATTAGGGGGTGTCCGGGTAGCCGGACTATACCTTTAGCCGGACTCCAGGACTATGAAGATACAAGATTGAAGACTTCGTCCCATGTCCGGATGGGACTTTCCTTGGCGTGGAAGGCAAGCTTGGCGATGCAGATATTTAGATCTCCTACCATTGTAACCGACTTTGTGTAACCCTAACCCTCTCCGGTGTCTATATTAACCGGAGGGTTTTAGTCCGTAGGACAACTTCATCATACAACAATCATACCATAGGCTAGCTTTTAGGGTTTAGCCTCCTTGATCTCGTGATAGATCTACTCTTGTACTACCCATATCATCAACATTAATCAAGCAAGACGTAGGGTTTTACCTCCATCAAGAGGGCCCGAACCTGGGTAAAACATCGTGTTCCTTGCCTCCTGTTACCATCTGGCCTAGACGCATAGTTCGGGACCCCCTACCCGAGATCCACCGGATTTGACACCGACAAGGCCCGTTTCGTCCGTTTTGAGGTTCGCCACACCCCTCCCGATCAACAGGACCCCCGTTTCGACCGTCGGAGGTCCGTTTCGTCCGTTTTGCGGTATGCCACACCCCTCCCGATCAACAGGGCCCCCGTTTCAGCCGTAGGAGGTCCATTTCCTCCGTTTTGTGGTACGCCAGACCCCTCCCAATCAACAGGACCCCGTTCCGGACGTAGGAGGTCTGTTTCCTCCGTTGTGCGGTACGCCAGGCCTAGTTTCCATCGCCTGTTCCGCCCAAGCCCTCCCGATGAACACGACCACACATTCTGTTCCGACCTAGCCGGTTGGCTCCCACGCGTTCCATTGCCTCCCAATGAACACGAAGCATTCCGTTGCCTCCCCATGAACACGACGCATTCTGTTGCCTCCCCATGAACACGACGATGACGTTGTTTCTCCGTTTCGACCCAGCCATGTACACGAGCCCTGGCCGTACGTATGCGCAAGTAGGCGTTCAAGACCCCGCCCGTATGTTCACATACGTGGCCGTATTTTCTTTCTTGCACCCTGGCCGCTGTACGTACGTGTACATGCTACCTGTGTGCCTCTACTATGACATGTACGCGCCTCTACAATGACACGTGCGCGCCTCTACATCCACCAGTATATATGTACGTACACATTCGCGACTAGAATGACAACGCTACGTATTCTTCGACCAGGCGGGTCCCGACTATCAGGCACTTCCTTGCCTACGAAGATGTAGCTGGTGGGTCCCATCAGTCAGGGGGGTGAATCGTTTTTTTGCCCAGACACACTTCCTTGCGTGGGAAGATGTAGCTGGTGGGTCCCAGCAGTCAGGGGCAAATGTTTTTTTCACGAAATACGGTGGCCCGTCCGGTGGGTCCCCGCTGTCAGGTGGAGGAATAATTATTTTGCATGTAATAAGGAGGCACTTCCTTGATGTGACCGTGGACCCAGCCGTCAGCCTCTCCACGTATAGGTCACGCCCGATGGAAGCCATTCCTTGACCATGTTGACCATGTCGCGCCGAGAGCACCAGGGCGGTGGACGACAGCGAGGCCTAGGAAGGGGACGACGAGGAGTCGGGGAAGACGCGGTAGTGGATGCCCACGCGTAGAGGAGTACGCTGGTTCACTGGTTCGTTGCGGTGTGAGGCTGCCGTCGCCGCAGAATAATAGGGGGTGTGGGTGTGTAGAGGGATGGCCTGGCTAGCGATGTGAGTAGTAGGGGGCGGTGAGGCCTCCGCCGCATTGCAGCCGGCCACGGGAGGCAGGAGCACGAGGCACGACCGGCGTTGGTTTGGGCGGCTGGAGCAAGAAGACCAGTGGTTGAAGAAGCACTACGGCCGTTGGATGGACATCGTACGGTCACTGGAGCTAGAATCGTGCATATTGACTAAGTTGACAAAGCCCTCCGTCCCTGTCAACTTAGTGGGCCCACAAGTCAGCCTGCCACTATACTGGGTCCCAGCTAACAGGGGGAGTATTCATTTTTTGCGTAATAAGGAGGCACTTCCTTGCGTGCGAAGATATAGCTGGTGGGTCCGAGTTGTCAGCGACGGTAATGTTTTTTGAAATACAGAGGCCCTTTCGGTGGGTCCCTGATGTCAGGTGGAGGAATCATTATTTTGCACGTAATAAGGAGGCATTTCCTTGCGTGCGGCTGTGGACCCAGCTCTCGGCCTCTCCATGTACAGTCCACTTCAGATGCATGTCGGTCATTGCCCATGTTGACCAGGCCGCGCCGAGAGCACCAGGGCGATGGACGACGGCGAGGCCTAGGAAGGGAACGACACGGAGGCAGGGAAGACTCGGCAGTTGTTTCCCACGTGGAGGGAGTACGACTGTACGAGGGTTTATTGGTTCGTCTGCCGTTGCCGGAGAATAACAATAGGTGTGGGTGAGTAGAGGGATGGCTAGGCCAGCGATGGGAGTACGGTGGGGCGGTGAGGCCTGCGTGGCAGTAGAGCCGGCCGCGGGGAGGAGGGAGCAGGCAGTCCCGCTGGCGCTTGTTTGAGCGGCTGGAGCAGGAAGAGCAGAGATTGAAGAAGCACGACGGCCGTTGGATGGCCATCCAATAGTCACTGCTTGTGCGTCAACCTTTTTTTAGGAAAGCTTCAAATCTGTGGAAAATAGCATATAACACATCTACCATTATTTCTAATAATTTACAGCCCATTTGCTAATTATTAAGGTTTTTTTGGAGCCCATGTTCTTTTTGTTAGCATTACAGCCCATATTGTGGCCACGGTTAAAAAATTATACGAAATTTTGCATATTTCGGTGCGGTCCGAACTGTTTTTAATCCTGAAATATTGACTCACATTGAAACTGATTTTAAAAATAAATGTATATCAATATAAAATCCAACAAATTCTCCACGCATAAAAATTAATATAATTAAATATCTCAAAATGAAAAAAAGATATTTGAAACTAATTGTCGGTTTGATGTATTTTAAAAATGTACAACCCATTTCTCATTACTGATGGGCCATTTTCTCGGCCAGCCGAATGAAAGCTCTCCTCGTCTTGAAAGATTTGCAGCCCAACAGGCCTGACAAAGCGACTTACTTGCCAAATCACAAAAAACTAGGTTGTGGCCGTGGACCCAGCTGTTAGCCTCTCCACGTACAGTACTCTTTCGATGGAAGTCGTTCCTTGACCACGTTGACCACGCCGCACGGAGAGCACCACGACGGTGGACGACGGCGAGGCCTAGGAAGGGGACGACGCGGAGCCGGGGAAGACGGGGCAGTGGAAGCCCGCGCGGAGAGGAGTACGAGGGTTCACTGGTTCGGCTGCGGTGTGAGGCTGTCGTCGCCGCAGGGCCTGGCCAGCGGTGGGAATAGTAGGGGGCGGTGAGGCCTCCGTGACGGCATAGCCGGGCATGGGAGGCAGGAGCATGAGACACGACTGGCGCTACTTTGGGCGGCTGGAGCAATTAGACCAGAGGTTGAAGAAGCACTACGGTCGTTAGATGGACATCGTACGGTCACCGGAGCTAGAATCGTTCATATTGACTAAGTTGACAAAGCCCTTCGTCCCCGTCAACTTAGTAGGCCCACAAGTCAGCCTCCCACCAAGGTGGGTCCCAGCTAGCCGGGGGAGTATTCATTTTTTTTGTGCGTAATAAGGAGGCATTTCTGGTGGGTCCGAGTTGACAGCGGGGGGAACGTTTTTTTCATGAAATACGATGGCCCGTCAGGTGGGTCCCAGCAGTCAGGGGGCAAACGTTTTTTTGCAAAATACGGTGGCCCGTCCAGTGGGTCCCTGCTGTCAGTTGGAGGAATCATTATTTTCCGAGTAATAAGGAGGCACTTACTTGCTGCAGCCGTGGACCCAGCTGAGACTCTCCACGTACATTATACTTCCGATGGAAGTCCTTCCTTGACCAGGTTGACCTCGCCGCGTTCCGTTGCATGCATGCGTCCATGGGCGTGGTGCGTCCCCACTGTCAGCCTCTCACGTACAGTCATCTTCCGATGACTCTCGGTTGTTGACCATGTTGACCACACCGAGCGCGCCCAGACTAGAACAACCCGGAGATGGGGAAGATGGGGTAGTGGAGTGGCAGATGGAGAGGAGTGGGAAACTTCACTGGTTCGGGTGCGCGGCAGCACAGCCGCCCACGGGAGATAGGAGCAAGAACAGAGGTTGAAGAAGGAGCACGGCTGTTAGATTAACATCCAACGGTCCAACTGCTACAATCATTTGTTGATTAAGTTGACAAAGCCGTGCGTACACGTCCGCTTAGTAGGCCCACAAGCCAGTCACCAAATCTGACGGGTCCCAGCTGTCAACGGGATGAATAATTTTTTTCGCAAAACAAGGAGGCACTTCCTTCCGTGGGAAGATATAGCCGGTGGGTCCCAACTGTCAGGTGGAGGAAACATTTTTTTCCAGCTTAATAAGGAGGAACTTTCCTTGCATGCGACCATGGACCTCGTGGGTCCCAGCCGGCAGGCTCTCCACGTATAGTCCTCTTCTGATGAATCTCGTTTGTTAACCACGCTGCACCGAATGCAGCGAGGCGGTGGACGACGGCGAGGAGGTGGACGACGGCGAGGCCCCGGACGGGAACGACTCGGAGATGGGAAAACGCGGCAGTGGAGTCGTAGATTGAGAGGAGGAGAAGGGTTATAACTGGTTCTGTTGCAGCGTGGGGCTGTAGTCTATGGAGAATAACAGGAGGTGTCGATGGGTGGAGGGAAAGCCTGGACGGCGGTGGGGTAGTGCTTCGCAGCGATGTGTGCTAAGCAAAGCCGCTAGCCGCCGGAGGCCGGACCAGGCAGTCCCGGCGACGCTGGAGGAAGAAGACGAGAGATTGAAGGTGCATGCCGGCCATTGGATATAAATCCAATGGTTGTGGATGACACAATCATTTGTTGACCAAGTTGACAACGCCCTGCGTAGGCTTCGACCTATTGGCCCACATGTCAGCCTAGAAAAATGTGGCATATATTTAAACCATGTTTTCTAGAATGTATAGTCCATTTGCTGGGCTGGGTGAACAAATAATTTCGCGTCAATCAGGCCCATTTATATTTTCTAAGAAATCCCAACCCATTTGCACTTCCTTGAAATACACGTATTAGGTGGGCTCGTTATATATATAATGTTATGTTAGAAGGAGCAATTAATATCAAAGAATAAACTAGAGAGGCACAATATATATATATATATATAAATATAATTAAGAAATTAGCGAGTTATTGCTCAAAATAGAAATGAGCGCGTTATTATTAAATTGGTCCTTAAAATCTTCGCAAGCTTTTGTACGCAATCACCAGGATTTTCCTTGCGTGTGAGTCAAAAACAACCAGGATTTTCCTTGCCAACTTCCGTTAAACATTTACTTTTATAAGTTAATAACACGTGGGATGTTTTTATAATGTATATATAAGTCTCTATAAAATATACGATAATAGTAATAATATAAAAATATATAATGTGGTTAGAAGGGAAAACATAAATTGGACACAACATTCTTTTATAAGAGACCTATGTTTTATACCCCACAGTAGGCATACTAACAAGTTCACACACAAATACAACAGAAAAGGTAAACATTCATATCAAACTCAGGTTCACAGGACACGTTCATATTCATAGCCAACATTCACTATCAACAACTCAAAAGATTCATATATACACAAGCTCAACATATCTATGCATCCAAATGATTGATAGATCACATGACAATATTCATAAATAATTCAAAAAAGATTCAGATATACACATGTTCAGTATGTTTATGCATCCAAATGATTGAGATCACAGCCAATATGATCCATGGACAAACTTTAATTACCTAGGGTACAGACTGGTAAATGGTGTTCAATAGGAGGTACTTCTTGCTAAAATTAGTTCTTGTACGAGTAAACTTTCGAGTACATAAGAGGCAGCACAGACAATCTGAACTTTGCTTGTAGGTTTATCCTCAAATAGTGGCCTCGTGCCAAGGGAGGTTTGAGCAACTTGGCCACTACTTTCATCCAACTAGTTTACTGGCTCATCTTGGTCCTGTATCTCGCCAAAATTCTACATTGCACACGAGAAAGGAGGCGGTTGAGAAAATGAACCACCCAAATTTTTTGTGCAGTTCAACTGAAATGGAGCATCCTTGGCGTGCAGACTGATTAAGTGCCAGATGAATATATGCGTCAACCAACTTGTTTGGAATCTTTAGAATCCATGTCATATAGTTCGCTACCATATGTGCCGATAACCAAAAGGCACAAGTTGGGACCAAAGACTGGACTGCGTTTTTCTGGGCTATGCACCAAGCAATATTTTTGGCGTTCACTCTCCTAATACTTGGAGTTTGACAATTGGTTGACGCTGGTTGATACTCGAATGAATATAGGCACTTCTTGTCAACATCGATGCTTGTCTGAGTGAACTTTGGAGTACATAGCAGCAGCATAAGTACATGTCCATCTGATCATTTTGTGCAGTTCTACTGAAATCACCCGATGTAATGATTTGCCTGCGAGTTCAGGCTCCAAATTACTCCTTTATGAAATCGGCAAACAATAGCACAATACCAAATTACCAATACATATGACAGGCACAATAATCAAGATAAAGACCAGTACCAACCTGTGTGAGGTAGCATATCAATTACTATTTCCTTTGACTGGAAGCCGAGATAAGCCAAGCGACTGACAGCAAAGGAAGAAAGCAAGCGGAGATTAGCGACTGACAGGAAAGGACGGAAGCTGTCGAGGCAATGAAGCACCCAAAGTTTTTGTGCAGTTCAACCAAAATCGAGCATCCATGTTGGCACATATATTGAGAGAGTGAGATTACTGTAATAGTGGGACTAGTTGATGAAACATACACTAACAAATAGAAGCACCCTCATTATCTTAATGGGTAAAGTTAGCAACATAGTAGTCTTGCTTAAAGAGAGGTATTAGTTTATTTAATCAGTGCCAATTAGCTCAACTCAACACTCAAAGCATTGCCATTTATCATAGGTTGCAAAACTTTAACGTGCAAAGATAAAGGAGTTTCTCATGACAGTAGCATGATACAAATAGAGATGACAACAAACTAATATGGATGAAGGCCTCAGGCCCGTACCAACCTGAGAGAAAAAGCTTATTCATGTAGTCCCATAAGAGATGATAAAGCACTCACTGGAATCACACAATAGTATATATTTTTGTGCACTTCAAATGTATGGTTGAAATCACTCTTGTTTACCAGTGCTGAGATTATATCGAAAGATTATCAAGAACTTCAAGCAGAGTTAAAGAACTAGCTGGGATACAGTTCATTGTATTTTCTTGTGTAGTTCCACTAAAATGTATGATTGGCACAACATGATCCCTGTTTGCACAAGTAGGAACAAGGTGAAACCTTCATTAGCTTAGTAAGAAATGATAGGAAGACATTAGCATATTACTCAAACAGTAGCATCAAATTCATGATGGACAATATGCAAAACATTGCCTCGTTGAACCAATGGCAATAAATTGACATGCAAAACAATAACACTATTATGTCATGACACTAATAATATTCCCTCCCCGCTCCACCACATGATTCACCTCCATAGACAAACATACACACGTACATGATTCAGCATAGGGTCCTACTAAAGATTTGTTTAACTCCAACAGGAAAATTAGGCAATAATAAATTAGTGGTACTTAAGTACTCCTAATTAATTAAGTGAGAAAGTAGAAGTGGAAGGGCTCCCTGGAGGATCGTCTCACATGTAAGGTATTCGTTGTCGGAGCCCTTGAATGGCCTCGACTGAGGCCTCTGGCTTCAGCAAGATCGCCTTGGCACTGTTTCTTCTTCTTCTTCTTCCTCTTCATGCTCTGTTTCTCTTTCTCCTCACCAGTTGGTGAAACCAAGTACATGATTAGCCTTCTAATTCAGAATTGGTTTTGTCAGTGAGGGAGTACAAGTGTACTAGTAAAAAACAGCATTATTTTCTCATGGCAGTCGGAAAATAGAGATGAACACATGCATTGAATATCATTCTTACCTAAAGAAAGGTTATGGCGCCAATATGGATGATGAGGATTGGAACACAGATCTCCCTTTGTGCAGTTCCACCAAAATGAACCAACTGTTCCATTCTAACATTCCAGTTAAACAACACAAAAGTCACTTCTTTTAAGAAGAGTTTTGTGCAGTGCACCAAAATGTCACAACAACAACCAGGTGAATTGGATATCCCTGTTTGCACAAAAAGGCACAGAGGAAACAGTCAGAGTCTCAAACAATTACAAGCAAAAACATTTGGCTAAACTTGTCATGGCTTATAACAGTGGCATGGCTTCATTTTTACCAGGGACATTAGATTAAGAACAGCTAAGGCTGCGTTCGGTTCACAGGTTTGGTGCAGGATTTTCGTAAGAACACAATTCCTACGGTATTCTTTCCCTTCCAACCATTCGAAACACGGGAAAGGTGAATAGTGTTTCATAGGAAAGCTGGTCTGGTAGTACCGATTCCATAGGATTAGAAACATCCACCGCTGCTCATTTTTTGGGTGGAAGCCCGAGGCAGGCGCTCGCTGGCATGCATTAGACAGGTTGTTGTGTTGTGTTGCCGAAATAAAAAAATCAACCTATGTGTGGTACGTGAGGTGAGGACAAGAGTAGTCACTGTGCAGCTGAATAAACAAATAGCATCTCATACTGCCAAGCATGCTATTCTAAAAAAACAAATATGTACATTTCGTAGTCCATCCGAACACATTCTCTTGAGAGTTTCCTCTGGCTCGCTGTTCCATAGTTTTATACCTACATTCCTTTCCTATTTCTCTATTTTCATCAAGACCTATGTTTTCTACCCCTTTATTCCAAATGGAGCCTAAATATTTGGTATAAGGGCATGGGACAGTGGGTGCACCAGCAGTCCAGCACCATGTACGTAAACAGGGGCATAAAGTGGTGATTCATAGTTTGTTGCCCCGAGAAACAAACATCCAAGAAACATATCTGGGTTGGTCCCATTTTTGTTCACTCTAGCCACCTACTCCTATGTGTGGGTAGCAAATCTAGTCCTGGTCATACCACTTTGTACAACATTACCCCTATATTTCCCTTTTCGACCAAGAGACCAGTTGGATGACCAGTCTGTACTACTTTCACCCCCTTTCCTTCCTGTTTGTACCAAGTCTGATGTACATACTAAATTCCCCCACCCCCACTTTATTTCTTGTTTGAACCAAGTACTCCCTCCGTACGGAATTACTTGTCATCAAAATGGATGTGTCTAGAACTAAAATACATCTATATACATCCATTTCAATGACAAGTATTTTCGGATGGAGGGAGTACAAGATTCGACTCCATGAAGTAGCTTTACCTCTAACAATAGAAGAAAAAAATATGTGACATTGGACCATCCGATCGAGAGGGGCTGAGAGGTACAAAATGATGCACATGCAGCGACGTAGTGAGCTGGGGAAGTAGAGCTAAGGCGGTTTCAAACGAAGATATACCTGAAGGTCGTCGGGATGTGGATAGGTGGGCGGCGGGAGGTCGGATCCGCCCACAGGCAACGACGAAGGGATCGGAGGACCTCCCGCGCCGGCGCTCGGCCAGAGATAACGGTGCGGCCGGCAGTGGGTCTCCTCCCTCACTGTCGACGACGGCCTAAACGCTGCCCCTCCTCCCCTTCACCGGCGGAGGGGGATACGTCCAGATCTGTAACCAGCGGTGAGGATAGAAAGCTAGTGTTTTTTGAAGGGAGAAAGACAGTGTTACTACCCCTATCTTGTTTAGATCTAGAGAGGATGAGAGTGTGTGAATAGAGCAACCCTAGCAAGCAAGCGCGGAGGCTCCGGCCTATATATACATAGTGGGGTAGTTTTCCTTTTTCACCCCATCAAAACAATCGTTTAAAATTGTGTACTACTACATGCCAGGTCGCGGTTTTTTAGTTGTTGATTGTTTTTTGAGATAGCTACCCCCTTGTTCGAAGTGGTGTTACGGTGTGCCAGGTCGCACTTTGTATCGTTCAAGTCTAGTACTACAAGTCTCCCCATTGAATGAACAACCACCCCCTCGTAAAAATTGTGAACAAGCCCACGGCTAAAATTAGCGGAAACGTGGGTTGCCCAACATGCATTATTATTTATATTTTCTACTCCCTCCGTTCCTAAATATAAGTATTTTTTATTAGCCACACCTAAGACAAGAATTTTTTTATTAGCAGTGAACCCCACATGTCATAGACACAAAAATTGTGGCAAGATTCCCTTAGGCAAGCCAAAGTGTGTCTAAAAATTTGAGCAACTCAGGTTAGGCAAGTGTGGCAAGTGTGGGAAAAAATAATGTGGCAACATAAGACAAACATAGTCACAATCCAAACAACCCCGTAATTTTTTGTGACATGCATGAAAATTTGGTTCGTTAAATTTATAGTCAAAATTTGGCAAGGTGCATCAAATCAACACATGCAAGTATCAAAAGAAAGTCACGGCATGCATGCATGCGTTGTACTCCCTCCATTTCCAAATATAAGTCTTTTTAGAGATTGCAACAAGTGACTACATATGAAGCAGAATATGTATACTCCTACATACGAAGTAGCCCATTTGAAATGTGTAAAAAGACTTATATCGAGTGCAGTGCTTTGATGTGTCGCGTCAACTCGTACAAGACCGAGAAATTTGATTACTACAACGCCCTCTCCCTCACGGACTGAGCTAAAGGCAGGAGCAGTAAGTAGAAGCTTTCGCTACACGCTATCCCTCCCGCATGAGGTGGACGGACATGCAGCAGTGGATTCGATACTATAGAAGTAGGAGTGACAACATTGTTCGTCTTCTCGAAGAGGCGAAGAGCCAAGAGCAACCCGAACATGGCAGTTGCGAACGCTCACGTGGTGCGGTTCCTTGGAGTACTAGCCAGGCTCTTGCATGAGACAAAATTGCTATTGTTTAACAATTAAACTCCATTATCCATTGGTTGATACTCATTCTGCATAGGTCCACGCGCTTAGCACCGTTTCCTCCTGGGGTCACCAATGTTTATTTGCTAATTAATATCATTGCATGCAATGAACTAGCCATTGCAAGTCATTAAAAGCATGCACACCTCTCATCTCTTATTGGTTGATATGTCAAGAAATAAGAAACAAGGTAGAAGTTAATGCACCGCGCCTAAGTGTTTTGGGACTATTTGGTTTTCTTAAGATGACTTACACACCTAGACGGAGGGAGTAGTATAGCCCTGTAAACGGGAAAGGAGTATTTGCCTTTCTAGAGATTTCAACAAGTGACTAGACTACACCGTGTGCAGTACTCCCTCCCTTCCGGTTTATAGGGCTCAAATCTCAAATCTCATGAACCAAGGCATTTTGGGATTGGAGGAATGTATCTCGTACTTTACAAAACTAACCTAATTAAACTCATGCATTAATTACGTAGTTCTCTCGTTTTGCTCTCCGCCTTGGTCGCGGTGCACAATATTGAGCACTCCTATATGACTAGCCGCTCTATCTACATGCGGGACATTTCAAAGCATCCGGGCCCGCGTGCCATCCACCAAATCACAGCGAGGTGCTACAGTCGAGACTCACCTGTCACCCCGGTGTGGCTGTCATGACCCGTCATATCACAAAACCCACACCTTTACCACAAGTGGTAAGGTGGCCTCCAAGTTGGACTGGACGAAGCAACCATCATTTCACTAGAACGCTCGTTCAAGCCCTTTCTTCCCTTTCTTGAAGAAAACCTCACTCCAGGCTACTCACTTCTGCCATTTTTCTTCTGTACCGATGAAGGAAAGGTGGGCGAATTAGTTATGCTGCTATAATTTCATTCCAAGAATCTTCTTTTTGCGAAGCACCGACCGATTCTCACATCCTATTCTTTTCCCATTTTCATTGCGATTGTGGTTTCCTTTTGATTGCTTTTTTGTTTGTCAGTTCATTGATGGATCCTGGAGCACTAGGCAAAGAGTTGTCGGCGGACAACCCACTGGAGACAGCGATCTCCAGGAAGCAAGCACCAACCAACGAGTTGACCATGTTGGCGGGCCAACCCATGGAGACGAAAAACTCCAAGAAACAAGCACTGGCCAAAGAGTTGAGGACGTTGGCGGACGAACTCCTCAAAGAAAGTTGGAAGAACAGCAAGGGCCCCACCGTGCCTACCCCAGGAACTCTGATTGCCACCTATGTGAGGCTCAAGACCGAGTTTGAGGAGATAGTCGCCGTTGAGAAGCAGTATTCCCCTGGCAAGGTGATGGCCCCCATCGAGGACGAGGTGATGGCCCCCGCATGAAACGTTGGGGTTGATGAGCTCGTGGTACGCTTATACTTATCCCTCGTCGATCGACCAATAGCCCTAGTTCCTAAGATTTTAGGCTTAGCGATCGATCAGACAATAGTCGACATACATTCAGGCCTCATTTGGTTCATAGGGTAGGAAAATTGTAGCAAAAGTACAGAGAACGTGCAACACAAAATCATAGCAGTGCAGAGACGTACTCCCTCCATTCCAAAATAGATGACCTAGGCGGGCTAGTTTGGCCTAGTGGGTTTTCGTGATATGACGTGGTACAGTGTTGTCCAGTCTTCGCGTGTGGTAGCAGTATTGCGGGTATAGTAAGTTTTCTTGAAGAAGCGGAATTCAACGAAGTCATGATGGTTCCTTCGTCTAAACAACTTACAGTGGGAAAGGTTGGGCCTGCGATACGACCGGGGTAGACCAGGATAATTTTGTGCATGGCAGGTGGACCAGGATGGTCGACATCCCACATGTCGGCGAATGAAAGTATTCTTTCCGATATAGAGGACGAGCAACGAGTATTCATTTTTTATTTTTGATGAAAGCTATTGTCTCCACTGTTACGACGAAGGAGTGTGAAACACAGCAGTCCAGTGAACTTGGCATGTGCACCACTCCCTCCTTCCTCATGTAATGCCCACTCCACCCCAGAGCTCTCACCAAGCGTCGTTCATGCCACCGCGTCGCACACTAACCGGTAAGGCAGCGGTGGCATCCCGCCGCGCTGAGTTCCTCACCGCCCATGACCGCACACAAAATGGTAGGGAAGCGGTGGCATCCCACCGTGCCGAGTTCAGCGCTCCTCGCGACCTCACAACTACGTGGGAGGGATTTGAAGATGCCAAGGCCGAATGGGCGGTAGAGCAAGAGGCGGCCAAAGCCGCACAGAGGGAGCGGAAAAGTCAGAAAGCACTCAAGGAAAGAGAGGCCCGCCGCCGCAAGAAAGAAAAGGATGGACGCGCTACTGCGGAGAGGTCGAAGGAGATCCAAGCACGGTGGGGTGTCGCCGACAAAGCCGGGAAGGAGAACGACGGCGTCTGGCTAGCATGTGAGAAGTAGTAGTACTAGTAGTTAGTGTGGGTGTCTATGTCTGAGTACGAGCATGTACCAATACTACTAGTTACTACTGTAGTTTTTAGAGCAAATTACCAGTACATTAGCCTAGACTAAATGGAAAAATTCCTATCCTAAGCATCAAATGGCATATCTTTCTCTATAGGAATTGTGATGCATGTCACCTCACTTCCTATGATTTTCATATTCCTATCCTATGAACGGAAGGAGGCCTCTGTTGGAGTAACTACTGTGGCTAGCAGTACTGCTGGTACAGTAGTTTTCTTCAAGAAGCGGAATTCAATGAAGTCATGATGGTTCCTTCGTCCGAGCAACTTCAAAGTGGGAAGTGGGCCTGTGATTTGACGGCTCATTAGTCATTGTTACTGCGGCGCAACGACCTGGGTGACTCTGCCTTGGAGTTCTGCATGCATGGCAAGTGGACCAGGATGGTTGACGTCCCACATGTTGGCGAACGGAAGTATTCTTTCCGATATCGAGGAGCAAGGAAACCGCGTGGTATAGTATCACTGCTGATTGGTTTACAAAAAAATAGTATCACTTCCGATTTATAATTATTTTTATTTCTGATGAATGCTAGCGTTTCAACTCTTACGACGAAGGGTGCCAAACACGGCACGTGCTGGATGTCCCACACGTCAGCAAAGGAGTGGGACATGAAAAGCGTGGTAGAGCCCAGCGTAAAAAAATAGAGTGGTAGAGCGTCTCCACTTCTTCCACTTCTGGGTCGGAGACCACACGTAGTAGTACTTAGTGGTATCAATGATACAAAGTGCGACCTGGAGAGAAAGACACGTCTAGTTGGAAGGTCTCGGGGCATACACGTAAACAAATATAAAAGTTAATATGTGCCTCCAACTAATATAGTAGTAGTAGAGTACTTAGCCACGTACTCCATAACATCATCGTGCATTGCACGTACAACATTTAGTGGTAGTGCGTAGTAAGAGAAAAATGCGCCCAAGAGTTCCCTTCTCGACCTACTTTTGGGTGTTTGGTAGAGTGTATGGAGGGTGCATGAGTCCACACTAGTTTAGCACAAATACACTAGAAGCATGCATGAAGAGAGCATGCATGAAGAGGGGTGTTGATTTGAGCATGCATGAAGAGGGAACAACTATGTTGAGACGAGAACGCAACCAAACACACCCTATATGCCATGCATGTTCATACCATTTGTGCCTTTCTACTTCACTTACTGCGCTACATTACCCAGGTTCGTACGTCCACTCCTGGGTACATGTCCGTCTCGTAGTTCCAGTCCCACGTGTTCTTCATATAGATGGAATGATCCTTGCATAACACGTGCACCTTGATTCTAGATGTCTCGCGTGTTGGCAAAAGGATGAACAAAGCTCACGTAAAAAAATAGAGTGGAAGAACATAGATTCCGGACGACCGAGAAGGAGCAAGGAACCTCGTGGTGGAGCGTCTGCACTCATAATATTTAATATTATTCAACAATATAAAATTAACCAATCATCTCCACTGTGGACTGGAAGAGTACGAAACACGGCAGCCCAGTGTAGTTAGATCATACTAGTACATGGCTAACCCATGCTATCACCATATTTCTTGGCTTCCGTGCGACACCTATCTCTAGTAATCCAGCAGCCTGTATCACTTCTCCCTCCTTGTCTCTATCAAAGTGTGGCGGGCTGGCCTTTCTAGCGTCTATTGAGGTCGGTTAACTATCACATGTTAGCGACATGCCAAGAGCATTCTAAAATTTTTTCCTTTCATGTTCCATTTAAAAAAAATCTTTCACGTACGAATTTGCCTGTATGCTTTGAGCAACTTGCATGTCCTATACTGCTCCTGTTTGATACTCTAACTTAGCTAGAGGTTAGGCTAACTCATGACTAACCCTGAACTTACTATAGCCAAAGAGGTGTTTGGGTGACAGGGTTAGATTGACAATAAATGCACTTCATGGAGAGAGAAAAGTGATTTTTCAGTGGTCCCAATGAGAACTATCTCCAGTTAGCACCTCTTGGGTGGGATAGTTTTTTTTGGTGGGTTCGGTGCAACTTGCTCAAATTTAAACCCTCATGCTTGGATACTTTAGGGCTATTTGAGCCCCAACTAGCTCAAACTAACTCTAACCCATGGATCCAAACAGGACCTATGGCCAGTCTCGACGTGGAGTAGTCGCGTGCACCGGGAAGCGGCACTCTCTCGGCCGTCGCGCCACTTCAAAGCCGGCGCTAGTAAGAGGTCGCCTCCGCTCTGGCCGGGCATTAATGTGGCACTGACGCTCCAGGGTGATGCTGGCCGTTTCATGCGGGAAGCGCGCGCTGGCAAGGGAGTATAGGTTTTGAACCATTTCAGGTGTAGTACTGGTAGTTTGCAAAACTACTCAATTATTGCACTCAGTTTCCTAAGAAATTGTGGTAAAAAACGTTACTCCACAGCCCGCTTCCCTTCTCCTTCCTCTTCCACCGCCCGCGCACGTCTGCAGGAAGCGACCGGTCAACCCTTATATAGGAGTGCTAGCACAAAAAGATGCATGCATGACCACTAAAATTTCCATATTAAAGCGCCACTCCGGCAGGAGTATGGCGTATGTTGTTACCTTTGGTCGGCCCATGGCTACCGGGCGACGACGACCAGAGAAGAGGCGGCGGGAGGGGAATGAATGCAGCTACTGTTTGGGTTCGCCTTCCGGCTTAAATAAATGCGCAACATCACGTGTACCCGCGGGTGCACAAATTGTAACATATGTGTCTGCTTAAGTGGGCGTCACGTAACTGGTGTGTGTGTGAGAGAGATTCTGAGAGACAGAGTGCGTGTGTGCGACTCTACTCTTCGGACATGTACTCAACCTTTCGCATCGGGATATAAGTATAATGGTATTTACTTTAGCTAGTGATTTACGTGGCCATGTTTACGTTGTTGTGTCAAAAAAATGTCACTTCCTGCCCGTGATTTGTGTTATATAATTACAAGCAAGATTCTCGTGCATTGCACGGAACATCGATATGCATTTTTTTACAAAACACCTATTGTGATTGACGATTGCAGGAGTAATCCCATGTGTAAAAACTAATGATATCTCGAGAATTTTATCAGAAAACTGGTATCTCGAGAATGTCATCGAAAAAATGAAAGATGAGAGATAAGGCAAGGAGAAGTGGAGCGTGGTGGTGACTGGTGGTCGGAATGGGCGGAGGCATGGGAATGGACGGGGCCGGCAGGCGGCAGTGGCCACCATGCATGCTAGATTGTTCCAGAGACTTATTCCTTTTTTAATTGCCGAGCAATGAGGTTGCGGGAGATAATGATGTGGAGAGAGGTGCGGGTATCTTTTGTAAAATTATCATAGTTTGCCTTCTATCCTTAGATATAGATCATACGATCTGTATTACAAGATGGCAGGCACATCATCACGGCAACTTGTTTTTTTATAAGGGTACAGATGATAAGTTTGATGACTACTAAAGTAAAGTGGAATTTGTCCATGTTATGCAAGTAAATAAAGGTGATTGTTTATCATACGGGTAAGGTTGGATGAAGGGTGGTAGGAACAAATGCTCCGCCTAGAGCATGTGTGTGTGAGATGGAGTCTTAGTGTGTGTGTGTGTGTTGAGGCATATCTCCCTCGATGTAGTTTTGGTGATTGATGACAATATGTTTGCGGACTAATCGTGTGCTTTGAGTAGTTCACAAATTCATCCTTGGCACGAGACGTTTTCTTCCCTTTGGAGTGTCATTCAAGACGGTGTAGCTCTTTCATTTCTCTTTTGGTGGACTAGTTGCGCAAAGGGCACCGTACTATCAAGAGGGGGTCCACTGGGGTATTGCTTGGGTGGAATCAACATGTACACATCAGCTTCTCACCCTCAGAGCTCTTCCACTTCGTTGGAGAGATCTCTTCTCTTTTTGTGTCCTGTCTGGGTTCCAGCGGTGGTACCGTGCAACCTAGCGGTAGTACCGTTGAGGAGTCACAAGCGGCAATACCGCTCCGCAGCGGTAGTACCGTCGGTGACTCCATAGCAGCACTACCGTTGGCCTGCCTGGCACCACCGCCTCGTCCTCAGCCTCGATGGAGAGATCTTCTCTCTCTTGTCTGTGTCCCAGCGGTAGTACCGCACTACCCAGCGGTAGTACCGCCGAAGGGTCACAAGCGGCAGTACCGCTCTGCAGCGGTAGTACCGCCGGTGACCCCGTAGCTGTACTACCGCTAGGCTATCTGGCTCCTACTGCCTCGACTCGAGGGCTCTTTTTATGTGTCGGGTTTTGCGGCACTAGTTGCGGCAGTAGAGGCGGTAGTACCGTCTCGGAGCGGTAGTACCGCCCTTACCACCGCGGTAGTACCGCGCTGGGTCCAGATCCCTGCTGCTCTCCTCTGTGCGGCAGTACCGCTAGCTGGAGTGGCAGTACCGCTGGCTTAGCGGTAGTACCCCCCCTTAGCGGTACTATCGCCCTATGCGGGGCTGGTTGGTGGGGCAACGGTTGGATCATTGCCCCCACTATAAAAGAGGGTCCCCTTCTTCCCCGTTGACTTACCTCTTCCCCCTCAAGCTCCATTAATGCTCCAAGCTCCATTTTTGCCCGATCTATCTCTCTAGCCAATCAAACTTGTTGATTTGCTCGGGAGTGGTTGAGAAGGCCCCAATCTACATTTCCACCAAGGGATTTTCGTTTCCCCCACTCATCCCTAGCGGATGTTGTTACTCTTGGGTGTTTAAGCACCCTAGACGGTTGAGGTCACCACGGAGCCATAGTCCATTGTGGTGAAGCTTCATGGTATTGTTGGGAGCCTCCGATTAAGTTGTGGAGATTGCCCCAACCTTGTTTGTAAAGGTCCGGTTGCCGCCTTCAAGGGCACCAATAGTGGAATCACGGCATCTCGGATTGTGTGAGGGCATGAGGAGAATACAGTGGCCCTAGTGGCTTCTTGGGGAGCATTGTGCCTCCACACCACTATAACGGAGATGTACTTTCCCTCAAAAGGAAGGAACTTCGGTAACACATCCTCGTCTTCACCAGATCCGCTCTTGGTTATCTCTTACCTTTACTTGTGCAAGCTCTTTAGTGTTACTTCTCTTTCTTGCTTGTATGCTTGTTGTTATTGCATCATATAGGTTGCTGACCTAGTTGCACATCTAGACAACCTACTTTGATGCAAAGTTTAATTTGGTAAAGAAAAGTTATAAATTGGTAGTTGCCTATTCACCCCCCCCTCTAGTCAACCATATCGATCCTTTCAATTGGTATCAGAGCCTCGTCTCTTTATTAAGGACTTTACCATCCAAAGAGTATGGTTGATACCGTAGACGGTGTGGAGGAACACTCCTGTGTGAATCCGACCTCGTCTACGGGCGATGGGGGAACCTCGGTCTCTCGTGAGGAGTTCAATGTGGCCTTGGAGACATTGAAAACCTCCATGACGACCGAGGTTGAAAGCATGTTTACTAAATTTCTTGAGGGGCTTAAACTATCCACTGCACCGTTGAAAGTGGGTGACCCCACCGACAAGGTGACGGATGCTATCTCCGACAAGGGGGAAGCTAGTAGTGAAAAGGCTCTTTCTTCTAGTGGTAAAAATGGCACCGTCATCTTTGCTCATGTGGAACCACCACTTGTTTATGGTGGACTGGTTCCTTCCACTCATTTGAATCATGCCGGTCCTCCCCCTAAGATTGTGAAAAATGAGGACTTTGATTCTTGGGTTTACCGCTTTAAACGTCATTTAAATCATGTGAACACTAACCTTTGGAGAATCATTGAAGAAGGTTTCTATCCGCATGATCCAAGCAACTTCGCTCCTCGAGAAGCCGCGGATAATCAATTCAATGAGAATGCTCTCTTCATCATTCAAGATGCAATCCCACCCGAAGACCTACCTCATCTTTGGCCCTTCGCCTTGGCCAAAGACGCATGGATTTGTGTTGTCTCCCTCTATCGGGGAAGCGCAAGCATTCAACGCTCCAACTATGAAGTGGTGCAAGATGAGGCCGATGAGTTTGCAATGAAAGAAGATGAAGAACCTCGTGAGCTTTATCGGAGGGTAACCAACTCGCGGTATCACTCCGAGATCATGGGAGCAAGGACACGGATGACAATTGGATCAAGCGCAAATTCCTCAAGGCAATGATGCCCTACCACAAGGCCATGTCCTTCGTCATTCGTCAAAGACCGGAGTTCCACACTTTGACCTCAAGCGAAGTGTTGGATGAGTTTGTGGCCATGAACATTTTGGACAAGACCGCCGACAATGCGGTGCTTCATTCTCAAAGGGCAAAGAAGCCCAACCTTGCATTGAAGGCCAAGCTCTCCGTTGAATAATAAGAATTGGAAGAAGAGGAGAGCAACCCCGAGGATACGAAGTATGCTTATCATGAACAGATGGCACTCGCTTCAAGGCAATTTTGGAGCAAGAAAAACTCGAGGCCAAACTTTAACAAGAACAACTCAAGTGGCACGAAGAGCAAGCAACGTGTAAGGACTTGCTACAATTGTGGCAACGTAAGTCATTTTGTTGCGGAGTGCCCGTATGATAAGAGGGAAGACAATGGTGGCAAGCTCATCTGAAAGGACAAGGCCAAGTCGTTCCCCAACAAGAGCAACTTCACCAAGAAGACTCCTCCCAAGGCATTGGTGGTACAAGAAGAGTACAATGAGGATGACGATGATGATGAAGGTGATGAGTCGGTTGCCATGGCCTCCATTGCCATTGCGACGACTCCACGGGTGTCCCTCTTCGACTCACCCAATGAGAGCATCACTGCCAAATGCCTCATGGCTAAAGCCACCAACAAGGTAACCCCCAACATCAAAACTACCATCACTAATCATCCTTCTCCGACAGATAGCATTAATGAACTTGAGGGAGCGAATGTGGAGGCAAATGAGTTTGAGGCCTTTATGGGCAAACTTAAGGGAAAATCCAAGAAGCACTTTGTTGCTCTCTTGGAACAACTTGGTGAAGCCAATGACATGATCGAGGCTCACGAAGACACCATCACTAAGATGGAAGGGCATAGTCGTGACTATGCCAATGAGATTTCGAATCTTTCCAATTCTCTTGAGGAAGAGCGTGGTCTTCGTTTGGCTCTTGAGGAGTCACACAATGTTGATCATGCTAAGTTAAAGAAAGATTATGATCATGTCCTCATTGTTTCTCATGTGCTAAACTCCGAGAAGGCCGAACTAGAGGTTGATCTTGCTAGACTCAAAGAGGAGTTTGATCTACTTGACAAGGCTCACAAGGTCTTGAAGGGTGCTCATGCTAGCCTCAAAGAGGCTCATGATCAACTTCAAGTAAAGCTAACCAAGGAAAAAGCCACTTTTCCTTGTATGATGTTAATTGATAATGCAAATGCTACTAACCCGTGTTGTGAGCATGTGCATCTTATTGAGGAGAACGCTAAGCTAAAGGGGCAACTTGAGAGAGGTCTTGCGACTTGCATACAAGGCAAGAAGAACCTCAACGACCTCTTGATCAACCAAAAGGGAGTTGTGGCCAAGGAAGGGGTTGGGTACATGCCCGACTCCAAGAACAAGAAGAAGAATGACAAGACCAAATGACCTCCTCCTCTCATGCAAACCTTTTTGAAGGATGGAGAGAGTGCCTCCTAGGAGAAGAAGAAGAACAATGAGAAGGGTGGTGTTGTCAAAAAGGGTAATGCCACTCCTCGCATCAAAGCCGACGACTTTAATCCTTCTTATGTGTTATGCCGTGCTAGTGATGGGCATGTCTATGCCAAATTCGTTGGTTCTCCTCATGAATACATTGAATGGTCTATTTGGGTTCCAAAGACCCTTGTTACTAACATCAAAGGACCCATTACAAAATGGGTACCTAAAACCAAGCATTAATCTCTTGTAGGTGTTTGCTTCCGGTGGGGGATCATGGTTGCTCGATAGCGGAGCTACAAATCATATGACCGGAAGCAAGGACTTGGTGGTGGATGTGCACAAGATTCCATCTATGACCACCAATGTCGAGTGGGGTGACGCCTCATCCTCTAAGGTATTGGGACTTGGCAAGGTGGTCATCTCTCATGATCTCACGATCGAGAAGGTCATGCTTGTTGAGTCCCTTGCATACAATTTACTTTCTGTTCATCAACTTGCAATCATGGGCTTTGCCACTTTCTTTGATATCTATACAGTGGCCCTCTTGTGGAGCAAGACTCTTAAAGTAGCCTTTGTTGGGCATGTCGAGAACGGTCTATATGTGATTAACTTTTCGGAGCGACCCATTAAGACCACGACATGCCTAATGGCTAAAGTTGATGTGGGATGGCTTTGGCATCACTGTCTAACCCATGTCAATATGAGATCTTTTCAAAGTCTTCTCACAAGGGACCATGTTCGTGGACGAATGAATGTTAGTTTTGCTAAAGATCGTGCTTGGAGTGCTTGTATCGAAGGAAAGCTACATGAGAAGGCTCACCCTCCCACGACTATCATTTACTCAAAGAGGCCTTTGGAGCTCCTTCACATGGATCTCTTTGTGCCTCCATCCTTCGATAGTCTTGGAGGTAGGAAGTATTGCTTGGTGATTGTGGATGACTACTGAAGATACACGTGGGTGTATTTCTTCAAGAGGAAGAGCGAGACCCAACAAACCATCATTGACTTTGCAAATGAAGCACAACGTCAACACAATGCAAAGATCTTGACAATAAGAAGTGACAATGGCACCGAGTTCAAGAACTACACCTTGGATGAGTTTCTTAGTGATGAGGGGATCAAGCATCAATATTCCGCACCTTACACCCCTCAACAAAACGGTGTTCTGGAGAGGAAGAACCGGACGTTGATGGATGCGGAAAGGACCATGATGGCGGAGTTCAAGTCCCCGTACAACTTTTGGGCCGAAGCAATCAACACCGCGTGTCATGCATCCAATCGGCTCTACCTCCGCGAGGGCTTGAACAAGACTCCATATGAGATACTCACCGGTAACAAGCCCAACCTCATGTACTTTCGGGTGTTCGGGTGTAAGTGTTACATTCTCAAGAAAGGTGTTCGGTTGTCTAAATTTGAGGCTAGAGCTTATGAGGGCATATTTGTTGGTTATGCTACAAACTCATGCTTACCGTGTCCTCAATAAATCCACGGGACTTATTGAGGAGACATGTAACGTGGAGTTTGATGAGAATAATGGCTCCCAAGTGGAGCAAAGTGGCACTTGTGATGTAGGTGATGAAATTCCTCCTCAAGCCATAAGAAGAATGGGTGTTGGTTTTATCCTACCCATTGAGGTACCCCTTGTGGCCGAAGGAGAAGGACAATGCTCCACTCAAGTGGAACCATCACCAACCCAAGGCGCACACGCTTTCGAAGAACAACGTGAAGGCCCTTGTCCTCAAGAACATGACCAAGGGCAAGATCATGCTCAAGACGGTGTTGACACATCAAGTGATGCCCAAGGTCAAGTTCTCTCCTCCGAGCAAGTTCAAGAACAAGAACAAGCTCAAGACGACGCTCAATATGATCAAGTGACCACTCCTTGTCTCACCCCCGAGGAGGATTTGGAGCGTCGTGCCACCAAGGTTGCTTCCAAGCTCTCCACCAAGGATCATCTCATGACGAATGTGCTTGGAAGCTTAAGAAAGGGGGTAAGCACTCATAGACAATTAGCAAACTATTGTGAGCATCACGTGTTTGTCTCTTGTGTCGAACCCCACAAGGTCTATGAGGCGCTAGAAGATCCGGATTGGCTCAATGCCATGCATGAAGAACTCAACAACTTCGAGCACAACAAAGTGTGGAGATTGGTGCCAAGACCGACGGGGAACCACTATGGCATTGGAACCAAGTAGATATTTAAGAACAAGCAAGATGCCCATGGGATTATCATTCGCAACAAGGCTCGTTTGGTAGCACAAGGCTACTCCCAAGTCGAGGGTATCAACTACGGTGAAACCTTTGCTCCCGTTGCTAGTCTTGAATCCATTCGCATGTTGATTGCATATGCTTCTCATCATAACTTTAAGTTACAACAAATGGATGTGAAGAGTGCTTTTCTTAATGATCCTATTAATGAATTGGTTTACGTCAAGCAACCCCCCGGGTTCGAGGATCCCTACTTTCCCGATCATGTGTATCAACTCGAAAAGGCACTCTATGGCCTTAAACAAGACCCACGTGCATGGTATGACCAACTTACCGAGTTGTTACAAGACCATGGTTTTGAAGTTGGGCTAATCGACCCTACTCTTTTTACTAAGAAGGTCAAAGGGGAGTTGTTTGTGTGCCAATTATATGTTGATGATATTATCTTTGGTTCACCTAACAAAGCTTTCAATGAGGAATTTACCGCTCTCATGACCTCAAAGTTCGAGATGTCTTCCATGGGAGAGTTGAAGTTCTTTCTAGGGTTCGAAGTGAAGCAAAGAAGAGAATGAACCTTCATCAACCAAGCCAAATACACTCAAGACATGCTCAAGAGATTCAAGCTAAGTGACATCAAGCCGGCTTCCACTCTAATGCCCACCAAGTGCCAACTTGACATAGATCCCAATGTTAAAGTGGTGGATCAAAAGGTATATCGCTCCATGATTGGATCCTTGCTTTACCTTTGTGCATCTAGACCGGATATCATGTTGAGTGTGGGAATTTGTGCACGGTTTCAAGCCGCACCTAAGGAAAGTCATGTGGCGGTCAAACGAATCTTTCGATATTTGGCTCATACCCCAAACTTTGGCTTATGGTACCCAAGAGGATCAAACTTCAAGCTTGTAGGGTACTCAGATTCCGATTGGGTGGGAGACAAAGTGGATAGGAAGTCCACTTCCGGAGGGTGCCAATTCCTTGGTTGCTCCTTGGTAAGTTGGTCTTCCAAAAAGCAAAGTTGTGTGTCTCTCTCGTCCACCAAAGCGGAGTATGTAGCGGCCGGTAGTTTTTGTGCACAACTCCTATGGATGAGGCAAACTTTAAAGGATTACGGTGTCACTTGTGACAAACTGCCTCTTTGGTGTGACAATGAAAGTGCCATCAAGATCTCTCTCAACCCGGTGCAACACTTCAAGACGAAGCATATTGAGATTCGGTATCACTTCATCCGGGATCACATTAGTCGAGGAGAGATCGAGCTCAACTATGTCAACACTCATGATAACCTTGTAGATATTTTCACGAAGACCTTGGATGAAGCAAGATTTCGCGAGTTAAGGCATGAGCTAAATATCATTGATTCGAGCAATGTGGCTTGAACCCTTGCACACCCCACCACGCTCAATCTGTTGTCTAGTTTAGGTGTAGGCATGGACATAGGGGGAGTGTTGTCCTCTCAATGAACTCTCCCTCCCCCCATTATGCATAAATTGATCAAGTCTTTCACTTTAGCCATTGTTGATGGTACTTGTGTTTCAAAGACGAGTTTTGGTCATGTGCCCAAGGTTAAAATCTTCGCGGCGCCATACCTCTTGACTCAAACATAGGTGGCCTCGGGCACCGCCCTCTCTTGAAGAGGTGTGTCTTGGCCGTTTGCTGGTGTGCTCTCTCTTCTTGCCTTTTTGTTTTTCCTTCGAGCTAAGCCATGTTGTTTGGTTGCCGCGGCGTGCTGGGCGGTACTACCGCTGGTGGTGTGCGGTACTACCGCTTATAAACGGTACTACCGCCCCCCAGCACGGTACTACCGCCAAGGGACGGGACCAGGGGGTTATATCGGGGTAGGGGGGTTCCTTCTCCCCCATACCCATTCGCTTTGCCCCCTCTTTCCTCTTCCTCTCTCCAGCCTCACCTCGCCGTGGGAGGGCTCCGGCGGATCTTTGTCTCCGGGGCGTCCCTCTCCATTTCCTTCGGTGAAGTCGATCCCCACCTCATTCTCTTGCCTTGGATGCCGGTATTGCCCCCGTTCCTTCTCTCCTTTTGTCTCGTTTTTAGATCTTGTTTCTTAGGGGCAATGGTGGTTGCATCTCTCGATTTTTGGCTAAATCTAGGCTTGAGTAGGTTGGAGAAGGCAACTAGACTATCTAGATTAGAGTTTGGTAGGAATATTTTTGAATTTAGCAGGCCGGTAGTGCCGGATCTGACCACGGTAGTAGGAAACCGCTGTTTCCCCGCCTCGAGTGGTACTACCGCTCTCGTTGGAGCGGTACTACCGCTTGACCTCGAGCGGTACTACCGCTCTCTTTGGAGCGGTACTACCGCTTGGGCTGTACTGCCGTGGGCATGTCATGGTACTATCGCTGCCTGCCAAGTTCCATCATGTTCCTGCCTTACCTTGATCCTTTTGTTGTGTTTGTTGGCTTTTGCTCGTTCTTTCTGGTTGTTTTGCGTGTTCTTGTGTTTGGCTCCAGGTGATGAACATCCTGAGCATCAAGCTCGCCGTGTCAACCCCGGGCATGCAACGTCAAAGCGCTACCGCACCTTTGAGCCAGCCGGTGGTTCCTCTAGCACCCAACCGCCACCAGCAGGTGCATCCGCAAGTGCTCCTCCACCACCTCAGCAGTCGAAGAGATCCGCCAACAAGCCAAAAGGAAAGACTATGACTGAGATGACTGCCAAGGAGTTTTGGGAAAGGCGTCACCGCAATCCCTATGAGGTGGACCAAGATCCCACTTTGGTCAACCGCCCGTTCTGGAACCGATTTCAGTTTGCCATCTATTTTGATGTGATCAAGGCCAAGAAGAATCTCTGTGTTGATGTTCGCTCCATCGACACTGATGCCATGGAGAAGGACCCTGAGTACTTTGGCGAAGCCCTTCAGATGTGCACTCAGCTGAACATTCTCAGGATCATGCAGTTCAACAAGGATTTCGATGCAGATTTGGTGGCTCAATTCTTTGCTACCGTTCATCTTGGAACGGATGCCGACAGGACTCTGACTTGGATGACCAATGGCAAGTTGCTTTCCGTCAAGTGGAAGGCCTTCATGGAGTTACTTGATGTGGAAGATCGCGAGCTTGAGACTTCAGTAGGTTTCCGCCCTCACCGCAATACTACATCCACTCACAAGCAAGCCCTTTGGCCCTACTGCACTGTGAAGGTTCACCCAGTGACTAAGAAGGAAACCTATGAGCTGTCTACGTATCTGGACATTCTTCATCGTGTCTTCCGTGAGACTCTCTTCCCGCGCAACCTAGCGGTAGTACCGTTGAGGAGTCACAAGCGGCAGTACCGCTCCGCAGCGGTAGTACCGCCGGTGACTCCACAACAGTACTACCGCTGGCCTGCCTGGCACCACCGCCTCGTCCTCAGCCTCGATGGAGAGATCTTCTCTCTCTCTTGTCTGTGTCCCAGCGGTAGTACCGCACTACCCAGCGGTAGTACCGCCGAAGGGTCACAAGCGGCAGTACCACTCTGCAGCGGTAGTACCGCCGGTGACCCCGTAGCTGTACTACCGCTGGGCTGTCTGGCTCCTACCGCCTCGACTTGAGGGCTCTTTTTCTCGTGTCGGGTTTTGCGGCACTAGTTGCGGCAAGAGGCGGTAGTACCGTCTCAGAGCGGTAGTACCGCCCTTACCACCGCGTAGTACCGCGCTGGGTCCAGATCCCTCCTGCTCTCCTCTGCGCGGCAGTACCGCTAGCTAGAGCGGCAGTACCGCTGGCTCAGCGGTAGTACCCCCCCTTAGCGGTACTACCGCCCTGTGCGGTGCTGGTTGGTGGGGCAACGGTTGGATCGTTGCCCCCACTATAAAAGGGGGTCCCCTTCTTCCCTGTTGACTTACCTCTTCCCCCTCAAGCTCCATTAATGCTCCAAGCTCCATTTTCGCTCGATCTATCTCTCTAGCCAATCAAACTTGTTGATTTGCTCGGGAGTGGTTGAGAAGGCCCCGATCTACACTTCCACCAAGGTATTTTCGTTTCCCCCACTCATCCCTAGCGGATCTTTTTACTCTTGGGTGTTTGAGCACGCTAGATGGTTGAGGTCACCACGGAGCCATAGTCCATTGTGGTGAAGCTTCATGGTATTGTTGGGAGCCTCCGATTAACTTGTGGAGATTGCCCCAACCTTGTTTGTAAAGGTCTGGTTGCCGCCTTCAAGGGCACCAATAGTGGAATCATGGCATCTCGCATTGTGTGAGGGCGTGAGGAGAATACGGTGGCCCTAGTGGCTTCTTGGGGAGCATTGTGCCTCCACACCGCTCTAACGGAGACGTACTTCCCCTCAAAAGGAAGGAACTTCGGTAACACATCCTCGTCTTCACCGGATCCACTCTTGGTTATCTCTTACCTTTACTTGTGCAAGCTCTTTAGTGTTACTTCTCTTGCTTGCTGGTATGCTTGTTGTTACTGCATCATATAGGTTGCTCACCTAGTTGCACATCTAGACAACCTACTTTGATGCAAAGTTTAATTTGGTAAAGAAAAGTTATAAATTGGTAGTTGCCTATTCACCCCCCTCTAGTCAACCATATCGATCCTTTCAGTGTGTGTGTGTGTGAGAGAGAGATGGAGTCTTAGTTTGTGTGTGTGTGAGAGAGAGATGGAGTCTTAGTGTGTGTGTGT